>NC_139936.1:877360-897360 GCF_963514095.1 Eutrigla gurnardus | reverse complement strand
ACTGAACGCCTCTTCTGAGAAGCATGTGACTTTGACTTCCTTCACCTGGTGGAGATGTACATGAAAACATATCACCCAGGATTCTGTTGGAAGTACTCTGCGGTACTTTGAAGTACTCTGCAGTACTTTGAAGTACTCTGCAGTACTCTGCAGTACTCTGCAGTACTCTGGTGCTTGTGTTGTTGAAGCCGTCAGTCTGGTTGCCTCCTGAACTCTCTGGATCAGTTTGCTTCGGCTGCACCAAACTCCACCCGTCTGGTGTGCAGAGGTCAGGAGATGAAACGCTCCTCGCTGTAGAGGACCAGGGGCGGAGGACGGCGAGGTCGGAGCTGCTCGGCATTCTGGGACACTGGACAGAGGTGCTTGTTTTCTGTTGTCACTGTTTTATAATTGAACTTCTTGTTTTTTTTTATCTGGATTTATTTTTTTCCCTCAATAACGACGCTGGATGTCCGGTTACCGTGACAACGGACGGTGGCTCACACTGAGCATGTGTTGGGTTAGTCATCCTCCTCCTGCTGTGTCTTCATGTGGAGAACAGACAGGTGGAGTAGATTTAGAAGGTGTGGACGGAGACGTGATGGAGGCCGGGTCATGTTTGTGTTCCGGTATTTAACTTCCTGTTGGCGGTGAAGAAAAGCCCTTCAGTCTGACGTATGAAGCTTTTTATCATTTGGAAGTTTAAAAACATGGAAACGCTGCCTCTGATTGTAGACCGCCCCCCCTCAGACCTGCAGAGTCCACCTCGGCTGGAAGACCAGTTTCTCTGGGTTTCAGAGATTAAAACGCTGTCGTGTTTGAACGTCGGCTTCAGACTCCAGAACATCAGCGTCGCTATGGCAACCTTCATGTCCGATGTCCTCCATCCGCGGTCTGCGTCGGCCCGGGTCCTCGGAAGACCACTAAGGCCGAAACCTCGCTATTCCCCGTTTGTGTCACCAGCTGTTGCATCCTCCCGTCGCCTAGCAACCAGCTTCTGTCTACTCGCGTTGTGGTTAAAATCATATCTGATTATTTTTATGTGATATCCTGATGGAGGAGATGTTGATTTACAAAGCCAGGCGGCGCTATGAATCCTGGGATACGTTGGGTCCGGAAGGATCCACCAGTTGGATCCTCTGAACCAGGAATTGAAGGCCACATTGCTGAGCTGCATTTGAAGGCGTCTCAGCCACTGTGATGCCTTCAGGTGCTCCTTAACGTCGGGATTCGATCACGTGACGTGGTGGAGTCTGAACCCGATGTAGTTCACATGTGAGTCCCAGAGAAACCAGAGACCCTTTTAATGAAACCTAGAGCACAAAGGACAGGATCCTGCCCCCCCCAGGTAGACTGAATCAAGCGCTCCCGAGTCTCTGGCGTGGTTTGACCATGTGACCCGCGGTCTGATCTGCGTTCTCGTCTCGTTGTCGGCCGGTTGTTCAGAACCAAATTGTGCCATTTTATTTTGTATTCTTTTCTTTTGTAAGGTTTTTATTTTGAGATGTTTGGAATGAGCCTCCTCCGTGTTCCCTCTGGTCCCAGTGCATGCTGGGACGGCCCCACTAACCCTGAATGTTTTCATCTTTCAGCCGGCAGAGACGTGAGACTCTGGTGCGTTCAAGGACACTTGATTTGGATTGATTGAACTCGTTGGAATCTAATAAATGCATTTGAACATCGGCGACGTTGCTGTTGCAAGAGGAGATGCTTCTTAGCTACGGATTGTCCTTGAACGCACCACAGAGGATACTGACTGATTATTGTGTTTGACGTGTCTGCAGGTTTATTATTTTATAGAATGGAACTATAAAGTCAGGAACGGACCGTACCGGGGGGAAGGCGTGTTAAACCTCTGTTATGTTGGCTCTTATTCTGAAGCTGGCCGGGTTTGAACCTGCGGAGGACGTTGTTACTGATATTCTGTCTGTGACTTTAACACTCACCATGATCCTGAATGGGATGAATGATGCATTCAGGTACCATCTCATGTGTGGTAAATGCTAGTTTGTGACAGGATCCGGTCTCTGTTGTAACCAAAGCGTAACCCTGGACGACGGCGCTCCACTCTGTTCTTCAGTGAAGCTGTTGTCACTCTTGTTTTTGTCCAACGTGACCTGAATGCAGCATCAGCGTCCAGTGAGGAAGACGATGGTGCGTCATGAAGCACAATCACGTTACGGCCGGAGTGGATTCAGATCTAGTTTCTTCATATTTCATATTCAGATTAAATTTTCAGACTTCGTCGTCTGATTTCTTCTTTGTAATTTGAGCTCCAAACCAAACTTTAGATAATCTCACATTAATGTTTCTATTTCTCAAAGATGATGTCAAACCAGAACGCTGGACCTAAACTATATTTTTCTAGAGAGTTGTTACTCCATATCCCAGAATCCACCACGGCGTCATTAACCACATCCTGTTCCGATGCCGGACGGTCCTCCTGTTTTAGCTGCTGCTGCATTCACGTCTCATCGGGAAGTTTCAGCGCTCCTCCAGACAACGAGGAACTACCGAAATGTATTTGAAATCTATGAATCATATTTAAGAATAAGAGATTTGTTAGATTAGAACGTGATTTATTGTATTTAAACACTTGAAAATCACTGATGACGTCGCGTTCATTACCTTTGTGCTTATTGGCGTCACTCGAGGAGGCGTGGCTTCCCTCCACTCTGGAGAGGAGGCGGGGCTTCCCTCCACTCTGGAGAGGAGGTGTGGCTTCCCTGCACTCTGGAGAGGAGGCGTGGCCTCCCTGCACTCTGGAGAGGAGGCGTGGCCTCCCTCCACGCCGACCGTCATCCGTCATGGCTGAAAGAACCACTACTACTTTGTTTCCTCCTCCAGTTCTGCTTCGTCCAATCACGTCGTTGCTTTGTTTGCTTTCTGAGTGCTAGAAAATTACTCTGCAACTATTTTTGATAATCCATCAAATATTTGAAGTATATTCCAAAAATCTAGTTTAGTAACATGAAGATCACCGTCGGTGTGTTTCACGGGTTTATTTCACGACCACTGAAGCTTCTTTGATCTTCTTTGATCTCCGGCTGGTTTTTAACCTTTCATATTTTGCGTAGAACAAAGCGCTCATCGGTTCTTTCTAAGACGTTACAATAAGTCGTTAAACTTCGGGTCTCGACATTTCAGCGATGCTCGGATCTACTTTTCTTGATACGGGACGATGACGGTGCGGAGGAGTTGAACTTTCCGATGGGACGTGAAGCGGCAACATGGCCGCCGTTAAAGTTACGAACGTTGGTTTTGTACGTCGATTGTTACTGAATCTCACCGTTACGTTTACGAGACTTTTATTGTAGCTGAAGATTTTAATAGGATGGAAACTTATGCAGTCAAACATTCCTCCCCTCCCCCTCTCCTCCCTCTCTCCTCCTCCTCTCCCCTCCTCCCCCTCTCCCCTCCTCCTCCTCCCTCTCCCCTCCTCCCCCTCTCCCCTCCTCCTCTCCCCTCCTCCCTCTCTCCCCTCCTCTCCTCCCTCTCCCCTCCTCCTCTCCCCTCCTCCCCCTCTCCCCTCCTCCTCCTCCTCTCCCCTCCTCCTCCTCCCTCTCCCCTCCTCCTCTCCCCTCCTCCCCCTCTCCCCTCCTCCCTCTCCCCTCCTCCCCCTCTCCCCTCCTCCTCCTCTCCCCTCCTCCTCCTCCCTCTCCCCTCCTCCTCTCCCCTCCTCCCCCTCTCCCCTCCTCCTCCTCCTCTCCCCTCCTCCTCCTCCCTCTCCCCTCCTCCTCTCCCCTCCTCCCCCTCTCCCCTCCTCCCTCTCCCCTCCTCCTCTCCCCTCCTCCTCCTCCCTCTCCCCTCCTCCTCTCCCCTCCTCCCCCTCTCCCCTCCTCTCCTCCCTCTCCCCTCCTCCTCTCCCCTCCTCCCCCTCTCCCCTCCTCCCCCTCTCCCCTCCTCCTCCTCCCTCTCCCCTCCTCCCCCTCTCCCCTCCTCCTCTCCCCTCCTCCCTCTCTCCCCTCCTCTCCTCCCTCTCCCCTCCTCCTCTCCCCTCCTCCCCCTCTCCCCTCCTCCTCCTCCTCTCCCCTCCTCCTCCTCCCTCTCCCCTCCTCCTCTCCCCTCCTCCCCCTCTCCCCTCCTCCTCCTCCCTCTCCCCTCCTCCCCCTCTCCGCTCCCCCTCTCCCCTCCTCCTCCTCCTCTCCCCTCCTCCTCCTCCTCTCCCCTCCTCCTCCTCCCTCTCCTCTCCCCTCCTCCCCCTCTCCCCTCCTCCTCCTCCCTCTCCCCTCCCCCTCTCCCCTCCTCTCCCCTCCTCCTCCTCCCTCTCCCCTCCTCCCCCTCTCCCCTCCTCTCCTCCCTCTCCCCTCCTCCTCTCCCCTCCTCGCCTCCCTCTCCCCTCCTCCTCTCCCCTCCTCCCCCTCTCCCCTCCTCCTCCTCCCTCTCCCCTCCTCTCCTCCCCCCCCCCGTGTCCATGATGCAGAGCGTTAGCTGCACTTTACTTTGAACGTGCCTCTGATCATCTTCTGTTGGTGTTTTTATAGAAACAGACGCTGAATGACGTCGTCGTGTTGTCGTTTGCAGTTTCTTTCTTTGATCTTATTAAGAACATAATTTTGAATAATATCTATGATAAATAATAATAAAGAGAAATGTATGGAATTTGAAACATGGACTGGTTTTGTGTTTTCATGGATTTGTGTGTTTAAAATCATTTCCTTTGAAACAATCAGATTTTTGGAAATATTGAAGGATCTCACTTTAAAAATCAGACTGAAACATCCTCACAAACATTTATTAAAACTTAAAAATGCATCGCTATAAAAACACATTTCTGACTCCTCAAAGCATCAAACACAAATATAGAAGTAAAAACATTGTTTTCCTTCTTTTGAGGAAACTGAATAAACTGTAATAATTTGTACTTTCACATTTTATTGAAGAAATGAATTAAAGGTTTTCTTTCATACATTTAAAAATAAATCTAATTAGTTCTTCACTTTAATGACGAGGGTTTGAATAATCTTTCAGCCTCGTTTCTCTCTTTGGTCACGTTTCCATCTTAAGCCATCAAATCCAGTTTAACCAGAAACGTGACTCTAAAAGGTTTCTAAAACGCTACAAAGTCAAATCTCTCCGAACTCTTTAAACGTTGGAAATCTGATTTTGGAATGAAAAGTAAAAAAATACATTTAAAAATCCCAAACATAAAATAAAAAAAGTCAGCGGGAATCCATTAAATACATTTCCAACACGAAACCTTCCGTTCATTCCAGCCGAGGAAGAAAAACGACACATGAAACCTTCATTAATCACATTTTATCCCAACATTAAGTTATAGTTTTGACTAAAGTACATTTGTTTAATAATTGAATCTGTTTTCTTTCTCAGCAGGAATGAAGTTTTAAGCTTCTGTCGGTGCTTTCTGCCAACAATCCCACAATGCAATGCGCTGCGTGTCGCAGGTATCCGTTTGTTCCGGAACATCCATGAAGGAAACATCTTTTCTACTGCTGCTTTTTAAAAGTGTTTCAAACTATCTTCATCCTCGTCTTCCTCACAGCAGGCAGGAGATGGACACCTTGGTGGTGCATTCAGGGACGGTGTCTGTGTGGGACAAACACGTTATAAGGTCAAAATATAACATTCTAAATATGGAGGTCTCATATATGCATATTATTATTATTATTATACAGTGTGGTATACATGTATTACTACATGTTTCCATACTGCAGCACATTTCTAAATGATTTTAATATTTTGTAAATCAGTGTATCTGAACATATCTAATTTAAATGTGTGTGAATGTCCAGTTTGATGTAAAGATGTCAGCTTCCTGACCTCGGTCCTTCAGCGAGCCGATGTACGCCTCCATGAACTCCTTCTCCCTGCTGTCCTTCAGCACATCCTTCATCACCTCCTCCTCCTCCTCTCTCGCCCCCCTCCACCTCTTCTTCTTGTTCCTCTCTCTCTTCTTCTTCTCCACTTCACTCTTCTTCTCTGCATGGTTGTCACACAGTCGGATAAACCTGAGAGGGAGAAGGTGAGAGAGAGTTAGTCTACACTAGACTGTGTACTTGATGTTTGTGTAGTTTTTGTAGTTTGTGTACTTGATGTTTGTGTAGTTTTTGTAGTTCGTGTACTTGATGTTTTAGTAGTGTGTGTACTTGATGTTTTAGTAGTTTGTGTACTTGATGTTTGTGTAGTATGTGTACTTGATGTTTGAGTAGTTTGTGTACTTGATGTTTTAGTAGTGTGTGTACTTGATGTTTTAGTAGTTTGTGTACTTGATGTTTGTGTAGTATGTGTACTTGATGTTTGAGTAGTTTGTGTACTTGATGTGTGTAGTGTATGTTCTTGATGTTTGTGTAGTGTGTGTACTTGATGTGTGTAGTGTGTGTACTTGATGTGTGTAGTGTGTGTACTTGATGTGTGTAGTGTGTGTACTTGATGTATGTGTAGTGTGTGTACTTGATGTATGTGTAGTGTGTGTACTTGGTGTGTGTAGTGTGTGTTCTTGATGTTTGTGTAGTGTGTGTACTTGATGTTTGTGTAGTGTGTGTACTTGATGTGTGTGTAGTGTGTGTACTTGATGTGTGTAGTGTGTGTCATTGATGTGTGTAGTGTGTGTACTTGATGTGTGTGTAGTGTGTGTACTTGATGTGTGTAGTGTGTGTACTTGATGTCAGGGTTTCTGCACAGCTTGGTTGGGCAGCAGGTGAGGTCGTCGCCGTTGACGACGATCATCTTGAGCGTTGATATGTTGGTGAGACACTGAGGAAGGTAAGACAGGTTGTTCTTATGGACGAACAGAGTGACCAGCTGCTCCAGCCTGCAGACAGACAGACAGGCAGACAGACAGATGTGGTAGTAGTAAAATCATCTTTGCATCCATGAGGGGGTAGTCTGATGACAGCGGTGATGATGTCATCGGTCACCTGTCCATGTCCTGCGGCAGGTCGGTCAGCAGGTTGTTGCTCAGGTCCAGCAGCTGCAGGCTCGTCATCCTCAGAGCGCAGATGGGGATCGACATGAACCGGTTCTCCGCGATGTCCAGATGAACCAGCTGCTTCAGGCTGCTCAGCTGGCAGAGTGACATCATCAGCAGCAGCAGTGACATCATAAACACGTCTTACCGTTGTCGGATGACTCACCTCGAACGGCAGCTCCGACAGCTGGTGGTTCCCCGTGAGCTCCAGTCTCTCCAGGTTCTCACAGAGTCCCAGTTCTGGAGGGACCCGGGTCAGACGGTTGTAGCTGACGTTCAGCTGCCTCAAAGCCGTCAGTTTACCTGAAGACAGGAGAGTTAGTCCTCCAGCAGGTTTACGACGACATCACGATGACGTCATCACAATGACATCAGCGGACTGTCCTGTCCTCACCAATCTCAGCAGGAAGCTCCCCGATGGCGTTCTTGGGGATCTGGAGCACGCTGAGCTGGCTGAACTGGTCCAGGTAGTCGGGCAGCCGGCTGATCCTGGTCCCGCTGACGTGCCACTCCTTCAGGTAAGTCCTCCACCGGAGCTCCCCGGGGAAATCCTGCACGACACGCACCCGTCACCACATGTTCGATTCCTCACAGACCAACCAGAACGTGTGAGCAGCAGTTTACCGTCCACTGATCCCCAACCAGCTGGAAGGCCAGCAGGGTCTGATCCGGGTCCTTCTGGTCCCCCGGCTCTGCTTCTGAAGGATAAACAACGTCAACAGGTGTACGTGAGCCCACCTGTCCCCCAGGTTTATCTGAGCCCACCTATCCTCCAGTCAGGTTTACCTGAGCCCACCTGTCTTCTAGGTTTACCTGAGCCCACCTGTCCCCAAGGTTTACCTGAGCCCACCTGTCCTCTAGTCAGGTTTACCTGAGCCCACCTGTCCCCCAGGTTTATCTGAGCCCACCTGTCCCCCAGGTTTACCTGAGCCCACCTGTCACCCAGGTGTACCTGAGCCCACCTGTCCCCCAGGTTTACCTGAGCCCACCTGTCCTCTAGGTTTACCTGAGCCCAACTGTCCCCCTGGTTTAACTTAGCCCACCTGTCCCCCAGGTGTACCTGAGCCCACCTGTCCCCCAGGTGTACCTGAGCCCACCTATCCTCCAGTTAGGTGTACCTGAGCCCACCTGTCCCCCAGGTTTATCTGAGCCCACCTATCCTCCAGTCAGGTTTACCTGAGCCCACCTGTCTTCTAGGTTTACCTGAGCCCACCTGTCCCCCAGGTTTATCTGAGCCCACCTGTCCCCCAGGTTTACCTGAGCCCACCTGTCACCCAGGCGTACCTGAGCCCACCTGTCCCCCAGGTTTACCTGAGCCCACCTGTCCTCTAGGTTTGCCTGAGCCCAACTGTCCCCCTGGTTTAACTTAGCCCACCTGTCCCCCAGGTGTACCTGAGCCCACCTGTCCCCCAGGTGTACCTGAGCCCACCTATCCTCCAGTCAGGTGTACCTGAGCCCACCTGTCCCCCAGGTTTACCTGAGCCCACCTGTCCAGTCAGGTTTACCTGAGCCCACCTGTCCCCCAGGTTTAACTTAGCCCACCTGTCCCCCAGGTGTACCTGAGCCCACCTGTCCCCCAGGTGTACCTGAGCCCACCTGTCCCCCAGGTGTACCTGAGCCCACCTGTCCCCCAGGTTTACCTGAGCCCACCTGTCCCCCAGTGGGTGTAGCTCTCTCCAGGTAGCGCTGCAGCAGGTGGAGCTCCTCGGTCTTCAGGGTCTTGCAGTAGATGCGGTACTGCCACTGCTGCTCGATCCTGAACACAGACATTGATATTAATATCCGCTCAGACTCGACGTTTCCAGACTTGTGACCTTTTGCAGACCTTCGGTCGACCTCCGCAGATGTTGGGCTATAAATAGCAGCCTGTGTGTTCATGTTACTAAAACCAGGTCTGAGGTCTCAGCGGTGACGAGCAGTCAGCCGACCGAGGCTCCAGTGTCACGCTCAACAGTCCCACTGTCAAACTCTCGTTTCCACTCAGAAACCACCTTGTTTATTTTAAGTCACGTGGTTTTCAAAATAAGAATTAATGACTCATGCTGCGTGCTAACAGAGTGCTGACCTGGAGAGGGCGCTGTGCTCCATCCTCTCCTGCTCCTTCTTCTGTTTCTGCCGGTGTTTCCCCACTCGGACCTCCCACATCTGTCTGACCAGGGTCAGGTCTCCCACCGAGACCTCCAGCTTCCTGCCCAGACCCATTTTCTGCTCCTGGGGGGACGCCGCAGCGTTAAAACCCGCCCCCAGACACCAGCTAGCTGCGTTGACTTCATGCTAACTTACTGGATCTGTGAGCTCACAGTAGATACACCAGTACTACTGTTGTAGTATTACTGTGGTTTAGTGGTACACTGTTGTAGTATTACGGTTTAGCAGTATACTGTTGTAGTATTACTGTGGTTTAGCAGTAGGATGTTGTAGTATTACGGTTTAGCAGTAGGATGTTGTAGTATTACTGTGGTTTAGCAGTAGGATGTTGTAGTATTACGGTTTAGCAGTAGGATGTTGTAGTATTACTGTGGTTTAGCAGTAGGATGTTGTAGTATTACTGTGGTTTAGCAGTAGGATGTTGTAGTATTACTGTGTTTTAGCTGTAGGATGTTGTAATATTACTGTGGTTTAGCAGTATACTGTTGTAGTATTACTGTGGTTTAGCAGTAGGATGTTGTAGTATTACTGTGGTTTAGCAGTAGGATGTTTTAATATTACTGTGGTTTAGCAGTAGGATGTTGTAGTATTACTGTGTTTTAGCAGTAGGATGTTGTAGTATTACTGTGGTTTAGCAGTATACTGTTGTAGTATTACTGTGGTTTAGCAGTAGGATGTTTTAATATTACTGTGGTTTAGCAGTAGGATGTTGTAGTATTACTGTGGTTTAGCAGTAGGATGTTGTAGTATTACTGTGGTTTAGCAGTAGGATGTTGTAGTATTACTGTGGTTTAGCAGTAGGATGTTGTAGTATTACTGTGTTTTAGCAGTAGGATGTTGTAGTATTACTGTGTTTTAGCAGTATACTGTTGTAGTATTACTGTGTTTTAGCAGTATACTGTTGTAGTATTACTGTGGTTTAGCAGCAGGATGTTGTAGTATTACTGTGTTTTAGCTGTAGGATGTTGTAGTATAACTGTGGTTTAGCAGTAGGATGTTGTAGTATTACTGTGTTTTAGCAGTAGGATGTTGTAGTATTACTGTGGTTTAGCAGTATACTGTTGTAGTATTACTGTGGTTTAGCAGTAGGATGTTTTAATATTACTGTGGTTTAGCAGTAGGATGTTGTAGTATTACTGTGGTTTAGCAGTAGGATGTTGTAGTATTACTGTGGTTTAGCAGTAGGATGTTGTAGTATTACTGTGGTTTAGCAGTAGGATGTTGTAGTATTACTGTGTTTTAGCAGTAGGATGTTGTAGTATTACTGTGTTTTAGCCGTATACTGTTGTAGTATTACTGTGGTTTAGCAGTATACTGTTGTAGTATTACTGTGGTTTAGCAGTAGGATGTTTTAATATTACTGTGGTTTAGCAGTAGGATGTTGTAGTATTACGGTTTAGCAGTAGGATGTTGTAGTATTACTGTGGTTTAGCAGTAGGATGTTGTAGTATTACTGTGGTTTAGCAGTAGGATGTTGTAGTATTACTGTGGTTTAGCAGTAGGATGTTGTAGTATTACTGTGGTTTAGCAGTAGGATGTTGTAGTATTACTGTGTTTTAGCAGTAGGATGTTGTAGTATTACTGTGTTTTAGCAGTATACTGTTGTAGTATTACTGTGTTTTAGCAGTATACTGTTGTAGTATTACTGTGGTTTAGCAGTATACTGTTGTAGTATTACTGTGGTTTAGCAGTATACTGTTGTAGTATTACTGTGGTTTAGCAGTAGTAAGTTGTAGTATTATCAGATACTAAGAACTCAACCTCCCATGAATCACCAGTGCTGTCTGCTGGCCGGAGGACAAACTGTTAATCAGCCTCCGTTATCGAGCCTTACGTTCTGTTAGGAGACCAGGCTGATACAGAATAATCCATCCATCCATCCGTTCATCCATCCATCCATCCATCCGTTCATCCATCCATCCATCCATCCATCCCTCCCTCCATCCGTTCATCCATCCATCCAACCATCCATCCATCCATTCATCCATCCATCCAACCATCCATCCATCCATCCATCCGTTCATCCATCCATCCAACCATCCATCCATCCATCCATCCATCCGTTCATCCATCCATCCAACCATCCATCCATCCATTCATCCATCCATCCAACCATCCATCCATCCACCATCCGTTCATCCATCCATCCAACCATCCATCCATCCATTCATCCAACCATCCATCCATCCATCCATCCATCCATCCATCAACCGCTTATCCTGTATTTAGGGTCACGGGGGGGCTGGAGCCGATCCCAGCTATCATTGGGCGAAGGCAGGGTTCACCTGGACAGGACGCCAGTCTATCACAGGGAGACATGTAGAGACAAACAACCATTCACACTCACATTCACACCTACGGGCAATTTAGAGTCACCAATGAACCTATCCCCATCCTGCATGTCTTTGGACTGTGGGAGGAAGCCGGAGAACCCGGAGAGAACCCACGCTTACACGGGGAGAACATGCAAACTCCACACAGAAGGAACCCGGGCCGACCCGGGAATCGAACCCGGGACCCTCTCGCTGTGAGGCGAGAGTGCTACCCACTACACCACCGTGCAAGAATAAAACTCATTCTTGTAATAATAATAAATAATAATTATAATGATGATGACATCATCATCTCCCCGTCAGAATGTAACAGCTTGATAAAAACAGTTTTCTTACCTGTGAGTTCCTGTTAACGTCCTGCTGTCGGCTCACGCTTGTTTACTGAGATCTGACACTGTGTGTGTGTGTGTGTGTGTGTGTGTGTGTGTGTGTGTGTGTGTGTGTGTGTGTGTGTGACACAGCGTGCTATCTTTAGGTGTGACCCAGCTGTGAGTCACATGACGTCGCTGCTTCACACAAACATTTAACTCGTTAGTTTGATTCTTCAGCTTCACGTCGGTGTGAGTTCATACTATGAATCAGGAAAAGTACTGCAGTAAAAGTACTAATACAACAGGGTAGAAATATTCTGTTCCACGTAAAAGTAATAAGTATAGAAGTACCTCAACTAAGCAGTACTTGGATACAGTACGTCTCCTGTTGATGTTGCCACACAGGTGGATGGTCTGATGGTGAACATGTAATACCTTCCAGATCCACCAGAGGTCTCCACCGGCCTCCCAGAGAGTCAGCTGCCTTCAATCAGCACTCTGACCTCCTGTCAGTTCATCTTCATCTTCAGTTAATCTTCATCTTAAGTTCATCTTCAGTTCATCTTCATCTTCTGTTCATCTTCATCTTCTGTTCATCTTCTGTTCATCTTCGTCTTCAGTTAACCTCATCTTCTGTTCATCTTCAGTTCATCTTCATCTTCTGTTCATCTTCAGTTCATCTTCATCTTCTGTTCATCTTCTGTTCATCTTCGTCTTCAGTTAACCTCATCTTCTGTTCATCTTCGTCTTCAGTTCATCTTCATCTTCAGTTCGTGTTCGTCTTCAGTTAATCTTCATCTTCAGTTCATCTTCATCTTCTGTTCATCTACATCTTCTGTTCATCTTCAGTTCATCTTCATCTTCTGTTCATCTACATCTTCTGTTCATCTTCAGTTCGTCTTCATCTTCAGTTCATCTTCATCTTCTGTTCATCTTCATCTTCTGTTCATCTTCATCTTCAGTTCGTCTTCATCTTCAGTTCGTCTTCATCTTCAGTTCATCTTCATCTTCTGTTCATCTTCATCTTCTGTTCATCTTCGTCTTCAGTTCGTCTTCATCTTCAGTTCGTCTTCGTCTTCAGTTCATCTTCGTCTTCAGTTCGTCTTCATCTTCAGTTCATCTTCATCTTCTGTTCATCTTCATCTTCTGTTCGTCTTCATCTTCAGTTCATCTTCATCTTCTGTTCATCTTCAGTTCATCTTCATCTTCAGTTCGTCTTCGTCTTCAGTTCATCTTCATCTTCTGTTCATCTTCAGTTCATCTTCATCTTCTGTTCATCTTCGTCTTCAGTTCATCTTCATCTTCAGTTCATCTTCGTCTTCAGTTCATCTTCGTCTTCAGTTCATCTTCATCTTCAGTTCATCTTCGTCTTCAGTTCATCTTCATCTTCAGTTCATCTTCATCTTCTGTTCATCTTCAGTTCATCTTCAGTTCATCTTCATCTTCTGTTCATCTTCAGGTCGTCTTCATCTTCAGTTCATCTTCATCTTCTGTTCATCTTCATCTTCAGTTCATCTTCATCTTCTGTTCATCTTCATCTTCTGTTCATCTTCGTCTTCAGTTCGTCTTCATCTTCTGTTCATCTTCATCTTCTGTTCGTCTTCATCTTCAGTTCGTCTTCGTCTTCAGTTCATCTTCATCTTCTGTTCATCTTCAGTTCATCTTCATCTTCATCTTCAGTTCATCTTCGTCTTCAGTTAATCTTCATCTTCAGTTCGTCTTCATCTTCAGTTCGTCTTCGTCTTCAGTTCGTCTTCATCTTCAGTTCGTCTTCGTCTTCAGTTCGTCTTCATCTTCAGTTCGTCTTCGTCTTCAGTTCATCTTCAGTTCATCTTCATCTTCAGTTCATCTTCGTCTTCAGTTCATCTTCATCTTCAGTTCGTCTTCATCTTCAGTTCATCTTCATCTTCAGTTAATCTTCATCTTCAGTTCATCTTCATCTTCAGTTCATCTTCGTCTTCAGTTAATCTTCATCTTCAGTTCGTCTTCATCTTCTGTGCATCTTCGTCTTCAGTTCATCTTCATCTTCAGTTCATCTTTGTCTTCAGTTAATCTTCATCTTCAGTTCGTCTTCATCTTCTGTTCGTCTTCATCTTCTGTTCATCTTCGTCTTCAGTTCGTCTTCGTCTTCAGTTCATCTTCATCTTCTGTTCATCTTCAGTTAATCTTCATCTTCAGTTCGTCTTCATCTTCTGTGCATCTTCGTCTTCAGTTCATCTTCATCTTCAGTTCATCTTCATCTTCAGTTCATCTTCGTCTTCAGTTAATCTTCATCTTCTGTTCGTCTTCATCTTCAGTTCATCTTCATCTTCAGTTCATCTTCATCTTCTGTTCATCTTCGTCTTCAGTTCGTCTTCATCTTCAGTTCGTCTTCATCTTCTGTTCATCTTCGTCTTCAGTTCGTCTTCATCTTCAGTTCATCTTCATCTTCTGTTCATCTTCGTCTTCAGTTCGTCTTCATCTTCAGTTCGTCTTCATCTTCTGTTCATCTTCATCTTCTGTTCATCTTCGTCTTCAGTTCGTCTTCATCTTCAGTTCATCTTCTGTTCGTCTTCATCTTCAGTTCATCTTCATCTTCTGTTCATCTTCGTCTTCAGTTCGTCTTCATCTTCTGTTCATCTTCATCTTCTGTTCGTCTTTATCTTCAGTTCGTCTTCATCTTCTGTTCATCTTCGTCTTCAGTTCGTCTTCATCTTCAGTTCATCTTCGTCTTCAGTTCGTCTTCATCTTCAGTTCATCTTCATCTTCAGTTCGTCTTCATCTTCTGTTCATCTTCATCTTCTGTTCGTCTTTATCTTCAGTTCGTCTTCATCTTCTGTTCATCTTCGTCTTCAGTTCGTCTTCATCTTCAGTTCATCTTCATCTTCTGTTCATCTTCGTCTTCAGTTCGTCTTCATCTTCAGTTCGTCTTCATCTTCTGTTCATCTTCATCTTCTGTTCATCTTCGTCTTCAGTTCGTCTTCATCTTCAGTTCATCTTCTGTTCGTCTTCATCTTCAGTTCATCTTCATCTTCTGTTCATCTTCGTCTTCAGTTCGTCTTCATCTTCTGTTCATCTTCATCTTCTGTTCGTCTTCATCTTCAGTTCGTCTTCGTCTTCAGTTCGTCTTCATCTTCAGTTCATCTTCATCTTCAGTTCGTCTTCGTCTTCAGTTCATCTTCATCTTCAGTTCGTCTTCATCTTCATCTTCAGTTCATCTTCGTCTTCAGTTAATCTTCATCTTCAGTTCGTCTTCGTCTTCAGTTAATCTTCATCTTCAGTTCGTCTTCGTCTTCAGTTCATCTTCATCTTCTGTTCATCTTCATCTTCAGTTCATCTTCGTCTTCAGTTCGTCTTCATCTTCAGTTCGTCTTCGTCTTCAGTTCGTCTTCATCTTCAGTTCATCTTCGTCTTCAGTTCGTCTTCGTCTTCAGTTCATCTTCATCTTCTGTTCATCTTCAGTTCATCTTCATCTTCATCTTCAGTTCATCTTCGTCTTCAGTTAATCTTCATCTTCAGTTCGTCTTCATCTTCAGTTCGTCTTCGTCTTCAGTTCGTCTTCATCTTCAGTTCGTCTTCGTCTTCAGTTCGTCTTCATCTTCAGTTCGTCTTCGTCTTCAGTTCATCTTCATCTTCAGTTCATCTTCGTCTTCAGTTAATCTTCATCTTCAGTTCGTCTTCATCTTCTGTGCATCTTCGTCTTCAGTTCATCTTCATCTTCAGTTCATCTTTGTCTTCAGTTAATCTTCATCTTCAGTTCGTCTTCATCTTCTGTTCGTCTTCATCTTCTGTTCATCTTCGTCTTCAGTTCGTCTTCGTCTTCAGTTCATCTTCATCTTCTGTTCATCTTCAGTTCATCTTCATCTTCTGTGCATCTTCGTCTTCAGTTCATCTTCATCTTCAGTTCATCTTCGTCTTCAGTTAATCTTCATCTTCTGTTCGTCTTCATCTTCAGTTCATCTTCATCTTCAGTTCATCTTCATCTTCTGTTCATCTTCGTCTTCAGTTCGTCTTCATCTTCAGTTCGTCTTCATCTTCTGTTCATCTTCATCTTCTGTTCATCTTCGTCTTCAGTTCATCTTCAGTTCATCTTCATCTTCAGTTCATCTTCGTCTTCAGTTCATCTTCATCTTCAGTTCGTCTTCATCTTCAGTTCATCTTCATCTTCTGTTCATCTTCATCTTAAGTTCATCTTCATCTTCAGTTCATCTTCATCTTCTGTTCATCTTCGTCTTCAGTTCGTCTTCATCTTCAGTTCGTCTTCATCTTCTGTTCATCTTCATCTTCTGTTCATCTTCGTCTTCAGTTCATCTTCAGTTCATCTTCATCTTCAGTTCATCTTCATCTTCAGTTCATCTTCGTCTTCAGTTCATCTTCATCTTCTGTTCATCTTCGTCTTCAGTTCATCTTCATCTTCAGTTCGTGTTCGTCTTCAGTTAATCTTCATCTTCAGTTCGTCTTCATCTTCAGTTCATCTTCATCTTCAGTTCATCTTCATCTTCTGTTCATCTTCATCTTCTGTTCATCTTCGTCTTCAGTTCGTCTTCATCTTCAGTTCGTCTTCATCTTCAGTTCATCTTCATCTTCTGTTCATCTTCAGTTCATCTTCATCTTCTGTTCATCTTCATCTTCTGTTCATCTTCATCTTCAGTTCATCTTCATCTTCTGTTCATCTTCATCTTCAGTTCATCTTCATCTTCTGTTCATCTTCATCTTCTGTTCATCTTCAGTTCATCTTCATCTTCTGTTCATCTTCGTCTTCAGTTCATCTTCATCTTCAGTTCATCTTCGTCTTCAGTTCATCTTCGTCTTCAGTTCATCTTCATCTTCAGTTCATCTTCGTCTTCAGTTCATCTTCATCTTCAGTTCATCTTCATCTTCTGTTCATCTTCAGTTCATCTTCGTCTTCAGTTCATCTTCATCTTCAGTTCATCTTCGTCTTCAGTTCATCTTCGTCTTCAGTTCATCTTCATCTTCAGTTCATCTTCGTCTTCAGTTCATCTTCATCTTCAGTTCATCTTCATCTTCTGTTCATCTTCAGTTCGTCTTCATCTTCAGTTCATCTTCATCTTCTGTTCATCTTCAGTTCATCTTCATCTTCTGTTCATCTTCATCTTCTGTTCATCTTCGTCTTCAGTTCGTCTTCATCTTCAGTTCGTCTTCGTCTTCAGTTCATCTTCATCTTCTGTTCATCTTCGTCTTCAGTTCATCTTCATCTTCAGTTCGTGTTCGTCTTCAGTTCATCTTCATCTTCAGTTCGTCTTCATCTTCAGTTCATCTTCATCTTCTGTTCATCTTCATCTTCAGTTCATCTTCATCTTCTGTTCATCTTCATCTTCTGTTCATCTTCGTCTTCAGTTCGTCTTCATCTTCAGTTCATCTTCATCTTCAGTTCGTCTTCATCTTCAGTTCATCTTCTGTTCGTCTTCATCTTCAGTTCATCTTCATCTTCTGTTCGTCTTCATCTTCAGTTCGTCTTCGTCTTCAGTTCGTCTTCATCTTCTGTTCATCTTCATCTTCTGTTCGTCTTCATCTTCAGTTCGTCTTCGTCTTCAGTTCGTCTTCGTCTTCAGTTCATCTTCATCTTCTGTTCATCTTCAGTTCATCTTCATCTTCATCTTCAGTTCATCTTCGTCTTCAGTTAATCTTCATCTTCAGTTCGTCTTCATCTTCAGTTCGTCTTCGTCTTCAGTTCGTCTTCATCTTCAGTTCATCTTCGTCTTCAGTTAATCTTCATCTTCAGTTCGTCTTCGTCTTCAGTTCATCTTCATCTTCTGTTCATCTTCAGTTCATCTTCATCTTCTGTTCATCTTCGTCTTCAGTTCATCTTCATCTTCAGTTCATCTTTGTCTTCAGTTAATCTTCATCTTCAGTTCGTCTTCATCTTCTGTGCATCTTCGTCTTCAGTTCATCTTCATCTTCAGTTCATCTTCATCTTCTGTGCATCTTCGTCTTCAGTTCATCTTTGTCTTCAGTTAATCTTCATCTTCAGTTCGTCTTCATCTTCTGTGCATCTTCGTCTTCAGTTCATCTTTGTCTTCAGTTAATCTTCATCTTCAGTTCGTCTTCATCTTCAGTTCATCTTCATCTTCTGTTCATCTTCATCTTCAGTTCATCTTCATCTTCAGTTCATCTTTGTCTTCAGTTAATCTTCATCTTCAATTCGTCTTCATCTTCTGTTCGTCTTCATCTTCTGTTCATCTTCGTCTTCAGTTCGTCTTCGTCTTCAGTTCATCTTCATCTTCTGTTCATCTTCAGTTCATCTTCATCTTCTGTGCATCTTCGTCTTCAGTTCATCTTCATCTTCAGTTCATCTTCGTCTTCAGTTAATCTTCATCTTCTGTTCGTCTTCATCTTCAGTTCATCTTCATCTTCAGTTCATCTTCATCTTCTGTTCATCTTCGTCTTCAGTTCGTCTTCATCTTCAGTTCGTCTTCATCTTCTGTTCATCTTCATCTTCTGTTCATCTTCGTCTTCAGTTCATCTTCAGTTCATCTTCATCTTCAGTTCATCTTCGTCTTCAGTTCATCTTCATCTTCAGTTCGTCTTCATCTTCAGTTCATCTTCATCTTCTGTTCATCTTCATCTTCAGTTCGTCTTCATCTTCTGTTCATCTTCATCTTCTGTTCGTCTTCATCTTCAGTTCGTCTTCATCTTCAGTTCATCTTCATCTTCTGTTCATCTTCATCTTCTGTTCATCTTCGTCTTCAGTTCATCTTCAGTTCATCTTCATCTTCTGTTCATCTTCATCTTCTGTTCATCTTCGTCTTCAGTTCATCTTCATCTTCTGTTCATCTTCATCTTCAGTTCATCTTCATCTTCAGTTCGTCTTCATCTTCAGTTCGTCTTCGTCTTCAGTTCGTCTTCAGTTCATCTTCATCTTCAGTTCATCTTCATCTTCAGTTCGTCTTCATCTTCAGTTCGTCTTCGTCTTCAGTTCGTCTTCAGTTCATCTTCGTCTTCAGTTCATCTTCAGTTCATCTTCATCTTCTGTTCATCTTCATCTTCTGTTCATCTTCGTCTTCAGTTCACCTTCATCTTCTGTTCATCTTCGTCTTCAGTTCATCTTCATCTTCAGTTCGTCTTCATCTTCAGTTCGTCTTCGTCTTCAGTTCATCTTCATCTTCAGTTCGTCTTCGTCTTCAGTTCGTCTTCAGTTCATCTTCATCTTCTGTTCATCTTCATCTTCAGTTCGTCTTCGTCTTCAGTTTGTCTTCATCTTCAGTTCGTCTTCGTCTTCAGTTCATCTTCATCTTCGTTTTCAGTTCGTCTTCGTCTTCAGTTCATCTTCATCTTCATCTTCATCTTCAGTTCGTCTTCATCTTTGTCTTCAGTTCGTCTTCATCTTTGTCTTCAGTTCGTCTTCGTCTTCAGTTAATCTTCCTCTTCAGTTCGTCTTCATCTTCAGTTGGTCTTTGTCTTCAGTTAATCTTCATCTTCAGTTCGTCTTTGTCTTCAGTTCATCTTCCTCTTCAGTTGGTCTTCAGCGGTGTAGTATGTTGATGTATGTAGCGACCCTCCTGTACCTGGATTGTGTTCCGTGTGTCTCGATGAACATGAATCCATCGTACATTCGGTGACGTGGTCGACGTGAGAAGTTTAAATCTGACGGATTAAAACACGATCTGGATTAGAAACTGTGATGAAGAGGAGAAACAAGATCATAAACTCACTAAAACCTCCATGAAACTGCAGATTCACGTCACCGTTGACAGAATAACCACTTCAACGGCATCATGTGATGCGTCGTTTCTATGGCAACGTACATTAGAGCAGCTTTAAACTTTGTGGCATCAAATAGTGACAGCCGTGTCCGACGGCGGCCACAAATCCCTCTTCACCACAGACAAGCTCCCTCTTTCTGCTGTTAATCCCACCGGATCCACCGCCACATTCCTGGATCTGTCTAATGGAGACAGACAGATAACTGCTGGGTCCAGCAGGGCGACAGGCGGCAGGGCGACAGGTGGACGAGGAAACGGAGATCCAGTCTGCAGGAAGTCCAGTTAGTAAGAGATTCATCCTTTCACAGGATGTTACATTTATGAATTTCAGGATAAAAGTAGTTTTACAGATTATATGATGGAATATTGTGTCCTGGATTATCCCACCAAAATAAATGTCATTCATGATATCATCCCGATAATCATCACTCAACTCAAAACATCCAAGAAAGATGACCATAAATCATCTCCCTGCATAAATACATGATGTCTCCATGTTTAATCTTTGTTTGTGTCCTGTATTCTTTGAGTCAGGCTCTCCCTTGGTACCTTGTTACCTTGATACCTTGTTACCTTGATAACTTGATACCTTGTTACC
>NC_139936.1:804860-872360 GCF_963514095.1 Eutrigla gurnardus | reverse complement strand
TCTTAGCCTCACAGCACCTCCTCAGCCATCACACCTAATCCCCCCGCTATCCGTTACACCGGGCCTAATCCCCCTCCTCTCCCTCCATGTACCTCCTAATCCCCCGGCTATCTGCTGCAATGTAACCCCCGACGCCCCAGCTATCTGCCCCCAGCCGCGCCCCCAGCCCCGCCCCCGGCCCTGCTAATTGTGTGCTATGTGTGACCCGGCCGACGGCTGGAAAGAAGGGGTGGAGGTGATAATCGCGGGCGCTGAGTGATGGAGGCCGGCTGGCTGCCGACTCAGAGGCCGACGCCCAAATTAGAAGATATTCCAGTCTAGATCGTCAAAATAAAGGAGCCGAGGAAAGAGAGTATATTTACCTCTCCGGTCACGTGACTCGTCAGTCGATTTAACGTCAACCACCTTCTTTTCTTCAACTAAGGGGGTTTGGCTGCTGAAAGCTTTTATTTTGAAAAGACGATGATGTAACAAACGTATGATTGGGAAACGTGATGCGAACGAGCTCTGACAGTCTGTCTGTCTGCCTGTCTGTCTGACAGTCTGTCTGTCTGTCTGCCTGTCTGTCTGTCTGTCTGCCTGTCTGCGTGTATGTCTGACAGTCTGTCTGCCTGTCTGCGTGTATGTCTGACAGTCTGTCTGCCTGTCTGTCTGTCTGACGGTCTGTCTGTCTGCCTGTCTGACTGCCTGTCTGCCTGTCTGTCTGTCTGTCCGTCTGTCCGTCTGACTGACTGCCTGTCACCCTTTTCCCGCCCCATTAAAGCAGACTTCCTCCCTGGTTTCCATGGAGACGAGGTTCAGGGTTACGGTAATAACTTCTTCTTCATGGATACGTTACCAGGGTTACGGTAATAACTTCTTCTTCATGGACATGTTACCAGGGTTACGGTAATAACTTCTTCTTCATGGATACGTTACCAGGGTTAGGGTAATAACTTCTTCTTCATGGATACGTTACCAGGGTTACGGTAATAACTTCTTCTTTATGGATACGTTACCAGGGTTACGGTAATAACTTCTTCTTCATGGATACGTTACCAGGGTTACGGTAATAACTTCTTCTTCATGGATACGTTACCAGGGTTACGGTAATAACTTCTTCTTCATGGATACGTTACCAGGGTTACGGTAATAACTTCTTCTTCATGGATACGTTACCAGGGTTACGGTAATAACTTCTTCTTTATGGATACGTTACCAGGGTTACGGTAATAACTTCTTCTTCATGGATACGTTACCAGGGTTACGGTAATAACTTCTTCTTTATGGATACGTTACCAGGGTTACGGTAATAACTTCTTCTTCATGGATACGTTACCAGGGTTACGGTAATAACTTCTTCTTCATGGATACGTTACCAGGGTTACGGTAATAACTTCTTCTTCATGGATACGTTACCAGGGTTACGGTAATAACTTCTTCTTTATGGATACGTTACCAGGGTTACGGTAATAACTTCTTCTTCATGGATACGTTACCAGGGTTACGGTAATAACTTCTTCTTCATGGATACGTTACCAGGGTTACGGTAATAACTTCTTCTTCATGGATACGTTACCAGGGTTACGGTAATAACTTCTTCTTCATGGATACGTTACCAGGGTTACGGTAATAACTTCTTCTTCATGGATACGTTACCAGGGTTACGGTAATAACTTCTTCTTCATGGATACGTTACCAGGGTTACGGTAATAACTTCTTCTTCATGGATACGTTACCAGGGTTACGGTAATAACTTCTTCTTTATGGATACGTTACCAGGGTTACGGTAATAACTTCTTCTTCATGGATACGTTACCAGGGTTACGGTAATAACTTCTTCTTCATGGATACGTTACCAGGGTTACGGTAATAACTTCTTCTTCATGGATACGTTACCAGGGTTACGGTAATAACTTCTTCTTCATGGATACGTTACCAGGGTTACGGTAATAACTTCTTCTTTATGGATACGTTACCAGGGTTACGGTAATAACTTCTTCTTCATGGATACGTTACCAGGGTTACGGTAATAACTTCTTCTTCATGGATACGTTACCAGGGTTACGGTAATAACTTCTTCTTCATGGATACGTTACCAGGGTTACGGTAATAACTTCTTCTTCATGGATACGTTACCAGGGTTACGGTAATAACTTCTTCTTCATGGATACGTTACCAGGGTTACGGTAATAACTTCTTCTTCATGGATACGTTACCAGGGTTACGGTAATAACTTCTTCTTCATGGATACGTTACCAGGCAGGTAAAACTGTGGTACAATGGTTTCTGCTGAGGTCGGCTGGATTATCAGCAGCTGAGAGGACAAATGGAATAATCCAGAAAACTCCACAGGAAGGCAGCGAAGACACAGTGAGGACAGCTGACAGTCAGCGTTGGGTTTCACACACACACACACACACACACACACACACACACACACACACACACACACACACACACACACACACACACACTGTGATGAAGGTGTGTGTGTGATTGATGGTGATATAAAGGAGTGAAGTGCTGATGTAACAGTGATAACACGGCAGCTGTCACCAAGATACCAGATCTAAATCTGCTTCAATGCTGCTCCTGGAGGACTAGGAGGACTGGGAGGACTGGGAAGGACTGGGAGGACTAGGAGGACTGGAAGGACTGGGAGGACTGGGAGGACTGGAAGGACTAGGAGGACTAGGAGGACTGGGAAGGACTGGGGAGGACTGGGAGGACTAGGAGGACTGGGAAGGACTGGGAAGGACTGGGAAGGACGGGGAAGGACTGGGAGGACTGGGAAGGACTAGGAGGACTGGGAAGGACTGGGAAGGACGGGGAAGGACTGGGAGGACTGGGAAGGACTAGGAGGACTGGGAGGACTGGAAGGACTGGGAGGACTGGGAGGACTGGGAAGGACTAGGAGGACTGGGAGGACTGGGAGGACTAGGAGGACTGGAAGGACTAGGAGGACTAGCAGGACTAGGAGGACTGGGAGGACTGGGAGGACTGGGAAGGACTGGGAGGACTGGGAGGACTAGGAGGACTGGAAGGACTAGGAGGACTGGGAGGACTAGGAGGACTAGGAGGACTAGGAGGACTGGAAGGACTAGGAGGACTAGCAGGACTAGGAGGACTAGGAGGACTGGGAGGACTGGGAGGACTAGGAGGACTAGGAGGACTGGGAGGACTGGGAGGACTAGGAGGACTGGGAGGACTAGGAGGATTAGGAGGACTGGAAGGACTAGGAGGACTAGGAGGACTAGGAGGACTAGGAGGACTGGGAGGACTAGGAGGACTAGGAGGACTGAAATCGAGTACACAACCACCACATGACAGTCGCTGCCTTCCATCCAGTTTCTGAAACGTAAGAACTGAAGTGAAGTCCGATCGGTTGCCGTGACGACGTGATGTCACACCTGTAAAACCAGTCGTCTTCTTCTTCTGTGTTTCAGGCTGAGAGCCGAGTGGCTGATCCGCCTGGAGAAACGAACCAAACACCTGCAGAAGCTCAACGACAACGCCAGGAAGGCCACGCCCGACCAGTCAGCTGACCAGACAGCTGACCTGACAGCTGATCAGTCAGCTGATCAGTCAGCTGACCAGACAGCTGATCAGTCAGCTCACCAGACGGATGACCAGTCAGCTGACCAGACGGAGGACCAGATGGACGGGGATGCCGAAGATGTAAAGGAAGATGAAGATGAAGAGGAAAAGGAAGATGAAGATGAAGATGTAAAGGAAGATGAAGATGAAGATGTAAAGGAAGATGAAGATGAAGATGTGACGATGTCGGAGCAATAAAGTGAGGTTTTTCAAATAACTGATGATTTAGTATTTAATTCTGTGGTTCATGAAAATACTCAATAAATACACTTTTGTTCAGACGTGATGACAAACTTAGAAACTCTGAGGCCATAAAGAATATATACATATAATATATTAATCATAATATAATAACATATAATATGTATAATAATAATGTTTATAATGTTTTCCTATATTTTTATACATATATATATAAAATATCTTGTTTGTTTCGTTCATACAGCTAACGGAGGCATTTGTAGTTTTAAACATTAATACACATATTAATCCACATTCATATAAAACTAGTTGAGAAACTCACTCTGACTCATATTCTGTTAGAAATAAATCAATCTGGAGAAAATATGATAAAATATGTATTTTTGACACGTTTGTGTCAGAATAAACATTTCATAACTTTTCTAGAATCACAACATATTGTTATCAGCAGCTGTTACTGTTCTGTGAGGTCAAACCGATCAAGTCTGGATAGATTTATAGATGTATAGATTTATATATATATATATATTTATAGATATATATAGATGTATAGATTTATAGATATATATAGATGTATAGATTTATAGATGTATAGATATATATAGATGTATAGATTTATAGATGTATAGATTTATATATATATATATATATATATATATATGTATAGATTTATAGATGTATAGATTTATAGATATATATAGATGTATAGATTTATAGATGTATAGATATATATAGATGTATAGATTTATAGATAGATATATATAGATGTATAGATTTATAGATATATAGATGTATATATATATATATAGATGTATAGATTTATAGATGTATAGATTTATAGATATATATAGATGTATAGATTTATAGATGTATAGATTTATAGATATATATATATAGATGTATAGATTTATAGATATATAGATGTATATATATATATATATATATAGATGTATAGATTTATAGATGTATATATATATAGATTTATAGATGTATAGATTTATATATATATGTATAGATTTATAGATATATATAGATGTATAGATTTATAGATGTATAGATTTATAGATGTATAGATTTATATATATATAGATGTATAGATTTATATATATATATATATAGATGTATAGATGTATAGATTTATAGATGTATAGATTTATATATATATATATATATATATATATATATATATGTATAGATTTATAGATGTATAGATTTATAGATATATATAGATGTATAGATTTATAGATGTATAGATATATATAGATGTATAGATTTTTAGATATATATATAGATGTATAGATTTATAGATGTATAGATTTATATATATAAAGATGTATATATATATATATAGATGTATAGATTTATAGATGTATAGATTTATATTTATAGATGTATAGATATATAGATGTATATATGTATAGATTTATATATATATATATATATATATATATATATATATATGTATAGATATATAGATGTATAGATTTATAGATGTATAGATATATAGATGTATAGACTTACAGATGTATAGATTTACAGATATATAGATGTATAGATTTATAGATGTATAGATATATATAGATGTATAGATATATATATATATATATATGTATAGATTTATAGATGTATAGATATATATAGATGTATAGATTAATTTATATATATCGTTGGCCAGGTAGCTTGTTAGCTAGGTAGCTTGTTAGCTAGTTAGCTTTACCGCTCTAATGTTTCCTTGTGAACAGTTTTATTTTGATGGTTTTTTGGTTTCTTAAAATATTCTTTGTCACCTCACAACTAAACATGGTGGCTATCCCAGCCTGGTCCTTTCACAATAAGAGTGTGGTCCTTTCACAATAAGAGTCCTCTCTGTAGATCCCAGAGTGGTCCTTTCACAATCAGAGCGTGGTCCTTTCACAATAAGAGCCCTCTCTGTATCCATCCCAGCGTGGTCCTTTCACAATAAGAGTTGTCTGGGTGTAGTCAGTACAGGCTGTGGACGGGGAGGATGGAGGTGTTTTTGGTTTTCTCCAGCAGTCTCTCTCTCAGCGTTTGTTTCTGGACTTTGTGCCAGACGTAGCGAGGGTTTTCTACGGGTGGAGGAAGTCCCGCCTCCACCCGCTCCACCCTCTCGCCATCCTCGTTGCGCTGCACATAGTCGGGCGTCAGCGCCACCAGCGCGTTGAAGCACACGCCGTCCGTCTTGCCGTGCTGCCGGCCGCCGTGCTGCAGGCTGAAGACGCCCAGCGTGTTGACGTCGTGGTCGTAGTACGCCGACGCCATGGCTTCCTGCACCACCATGTTGGCTGCCCACGTCACCGCGTGGGTCTTCACCGCCGCCGCCGTGGGGAGGTGGAGCACCGGGGCTGAGGGGTCAATCATGATACACGTCATTTACAGAAGCAAAAGTACACACGCTTCACATTAGATTTATATTATATATATTATATCTGTATTTATTTTAATAATAAAATAATAAAATCACGCTGAGGTGAATAATCATCAAGTGTCTGATGGGGGGTACCTCTGATCAGCAGGACCCAGACCTGGTCCTCCGCGTTGGTGAAGACCAGGACGAGTCTCTGCACTACGTGGCGGCAGCTCAGGTCTAGAGGCAAGGTGACCGGGTGCCAGGGATCCTGACGGTACCTGAAAGCACCGCAGCAGCAGGTTTTTAGTGTTGTTGGTGGATTCAGGTCCAGATCTGGACATGAAGTGTTTGAAATCTACATGTTATAAAGAAACACAGCGCCCTCTGCTGGTTTATATCTGATGTTGGAGTTTCATGTTGCTATCAGCTGATCTGGAGTCAGGTGACGTAAATGGAGGCAGCTTTTAAATATTATATAAATGTTCAGGGTTTGAGGAACTTCAGCCAAAACTCTGGAATGGTACGTATGTAAGGAAACAGATCCTCTAACTGCTTGTATGTAAGTGTTTGGTAGTGAAGGACAGTAGACCTGCAGGGTCCAGGACCTCGTTAGCCTAGCTTAGCACAAAGGGTTAAAGGTCGTACTTGAGTCCACAGTCGATAAGCCGGAGGATGTCTTGTCCTCTAAGCGGGAGGACGGACCGCCGGTCCCACCATGACGCCTGCAGAGACTCCTGGTCTGCTGCTGACAGACTCTTCAGACCCCCACCTGAGACCAGAGACCAGGTTCACCTCCAGTAACGTCTCCGCCTGTCTCACTGTGCTACACACACACACACACGCACACACACACACACACACACGCGCACACACACACACACACACACACACACACACACACACACACACACACACACACACACACCTGTGACTCTGGCGAGGAAGACGAAGCGGATCCACTGTGGTCCCTGCTCCTGGATCAGCAGCAAGGTGATTGGCTCGCAGTCAAACCCCGCCTCCTCCTTCACCTGCAGACAAAGTGTCGCTGGAGGATGAGCTGCTTGTCACCTGGAAGTCTACCCAGCATGCATTGTTTCTGCGCAGGCCTGGCTCATCTCCAATGGGCCTAAACAGAGTGGTAACCTAGGTAACGGACACAGGTAGGTGTGCGTGTGTGTGTGTGTGTCTCACCTCCCTCCTCAGCGCCTCCTCCAGACTCTCCCCCACCTCCACCCTCCCTGCAGGCAGATACCACAGCTTATAGCAGTCCTGCTTCGCCTCCTGCACCATCAGCACCTCCTCCTGATGGCCCACACACACACACACACACACACACACACACACACACACACACACACACACACACACACACACACACACACACACACACACACACACACGTTATAGACCCGATTGATTGACAGCTGATCCTCGAAGCCGCCGTCGAGGCCGACCTTCTCGTTGAAGATGACGCCGCAGACGATGTAGGTGACGGTCTTCTTCAGCGTCGCCGGCTTGCTCTGCTCCAGGCCCAGGTCACACCCGCTGACCTCTGACCCCTGGCCAGCCAGCAGCCTCTCCACCTGCTCCTCCACCTGCCGCTCCTCCTCCAAAGTCACCTCCATGTCTGCAGGTTTAAATGAATGCAAGAAACCCATGATGGTTTTCTTTCAGCTGAGATGTGGAAATGTTGTTTGAGCATCTTCTCCACGAATAAGCAGATATTATATATTATCATATTATTAGTACTTCTGTTTATGTAAAATCTACTTCAAATAAATGTCTTAAATGTAACCGCGGTGCTATGAAAAGCTCTTTCTTTTAGAAACAATTCTACAAATATCTTACAATAAACAATCATGATATTCATTCATGACTCTCGTTGATGAACATGCAGATTAACTAGTAAATGCTTTATAAACTAAGTAGCTCCAGTCGTAGCTAACGTTAGCTTCAGTGTCGTGAGAAAAAAAAGAATGCGTTTTTTCCGATTTCCCCCAAACGCCCCAACAGGAAACGCTGTCTGTGAGAAGATAATAAATAAAAGCGCGAACCTTCCCGTGATGAAGATGTCGAGTCTCCCTCACTGATTTATCGCTGCGGCTTCTGTTTTTGACGTTTGACACTTTAAAGCTAAACCGGAAATACACTTAATGTACCGGTTCGGGGTTTTCCACAATAAAAGTGATTGTGACTATCAGGGTTAAAATGCGTCATAGTGGTGGGAGTTACTCAAATCTAACGTCCGCACTGTCCTACATTCAAGATCTTACTTCAGTAAAAGTACACAATATCAGCTTCAAAATATACTTAAAGGTAGCTTGACTGCTATTCCACGTCTGTTCCTCGACAAGTGCTTTATTGTGAAAGATGTACCGGAAGTTGTAGATTTGTAGTCGTTTGCCTCCCGGTGTGTTGTAACGCGCAGTAAGGTCACGCTGTTTCCATCAGCTAGCGATGAAGCTTCTACGTTCATGTGTCGGCAGATTGACTAACTGGTAACTCACCACCAGAACCAGTTTAACCACCGGAAACGGGGCGATCGGTCACCGCCGTTCCTAACAGGTAAGCTAGGTGAGCTAACCGAGTTAGCTCCGTTTGATCTCCCGGTTACGTCATACGTAAACGCGTTGAAACAGCTGGACGACACTTTAACGTGTAAACTTCATTAAAGTAAACCGACCGAAATACTGCCAGCCAGTACTATTACTGTTACTACACAGTACTCTTCTACTTTCACTGCTGTGTTTGTACCACTACGATTTCTACTAATACTTCTAATACCACTACTACTTCTATTACTACTACGACTACTAATGCTACTAGTACTTCCATTGATACTTCTATTAGTACGTCTATTACTACTACTACTGCTTCAACTACTACAACTACCTCTACTTCTAATACCAATACTACTTCTATTACTACTACGACTACTAATACTACTACTACTTCCATTACTACTTCTATTAGTACATCTATTACTACTACTACTACTTCTACTACTACAACTACCTCTACTTCTAATACCAATACTACTTCTATTACTACTACGACTACTAATACTACTACTACTTCCATTACTACTTCTATTAGTACATCTATTACTACTACTACTACTTCTACTACTACAACTACCTCTACTTCTAATACCAATACTACTTATATTACTACTACGACTACTAATACTACTACTACTTCCATTACTACTTCTATTAGTACATCTATTACTACTACTACTACTTCTACTACTACAACTACCTCTACTTCTAATACCAATACTACTTATATTACTACTACGACTACTAATACTACTACTACTTCCATTACTACTTCTATTAGTACATCTATTACTACTACTACTACTTCTACTACTACAACTACCTCTACTTCTAATACCAATACTACTTCTATTACTACTACGACTACTAACACTACTACTACTTCCATTACTATTACTACTTCTTCGTCTATTACTACTTCTTCTACTACTATAACTACTTTTACTACTATGACAACTTCTACTTCTATGACTACTACGACTACTTTTAATGCTGTAGTACTTATACATACACTATTATTCTACCTGTATGTTTGTTTGTACCACAACTACCACCATTTCTACTACTATTATACTACATCTACTTCTACCACAAATTCTACTACGTTATAATATTTTGCTGATATTTTGCTACATTAATTAGATTGATTACCTGTAGAACTGTCTGTCGACACAGCATCACTTAATTAAAGGTTCATCACGCAGCTGCAGATGAATTAACTGAAAAAAAAAAAAACATATTTATTTTTATTATTTATTTATTTTTCAGCCTTTCTTCCACGGATGTCATTGAGTTTCATCCAAACAAATAACAGTAATATGATAGTTGATGTATATTATGTAAAAAATCTGCCCTCAGATGTGAGAAGAAGAAGAAGCTCCTTGAAGTGCTGAGAGCTGAACGTTGGCCTTCACTTCGTGACCACAGTGCCGCCTGGTGGACGTCAGATGAACTGCAGCTGATTGCCTCCTTGCAGCCTCCTGTCCGCCGGGTTCTGGTCGGCGTCGGACCGATGGCGCGCCACAGTAAGCTGCAGAAGCAGGTCCTGGCTCTGTACCGGCACTTCCTGCGGGCCGGCCAGGACAAGCCAGGCTTCATCCCCCGGATCCGGGACGAGTTCCGCCTGAACGCTTGCATCAAGAAGACGGACGTGATGCACATCGAGTATCTGTACCGGCGAGGACAGAGGCAGCTGGAGCAGCTGAGGGACGTCAACACCAAACAGCTGGGCTCCTTCTCCAAACCTGCAGACCAGAGCTGACCTCCGACCTCTACGGACGTCACCCGACCCTGACCGATGCCCACAAATAGCTCCTGAAAGACTGAGACGCTGCGTTCGAGTCCGTGGGGAGAGAACGTGATGCGATTAAACGTTCCAAGTGTAAAGTTCTCTGACTGTCGTGAAAATGAATAAACTTGTTTGTCTTTGTACAATAATAATAAAGTCAGACTCACACTGCAGTGATATTCACAGTAACTGAGAGGCTGCACAGCTCAGAAGTTACAACTATGTAAAAATAGGATTAATCACTATGAGTTTAATTTCCACGTTTTTTCACTGAGATATTCAAGTTGTACTTTATACTTCTACTCTATTACATCTCATCAGGTAAATACTGTGGCTTTTTACTGCACCACATTTATTTAATGACATAAATGACTTTACAGATCAAGATTATACAAAGAAAACATGTGATGAACGTATAAAATATGCTGCAGATTAAACTCAACATGTGTAAAGGAGTGAAACTGAACATGGGTGAAGAAATAAAAATAAAAACATGATGAATGCTACCTATTTAAATAAGTTAAGGCTTTTATTTCCTTATTGTTTCATGTTATGTTATTATATCATATACATTTGTGTGTGTGTACTGTACACAGTGTACATATATACATATCCTGTATTTGAGCTGTATTTCACTGAAGTAAATGATTTAGACCTGCATGTTCTCACCGCGGAGCGGCAGCAGCGAGTCTGATTACACACCAACGAAGAAGAAAACGGGACGTAAACAGGAAGTGAGACATTTTTTCCGCTAGTCGACGGAAGAATCGTTTTTTTGTACATTTCAGTGAAAACAGCGAGTTTAGCTTCTCCTCTCGGTTACAGAAGAACTTCTCAGAGTTTGTTCTCAGCAACGTTTGTTGTCCAGTTTAACCGTCATGTCGCGAGAAATGACAAACGACCAGTTAATTCAGCAGGTGAGACAGAAAACACTAAAATATACTTAATGTACCAAAAGTACTCATTAATATATGACATAACTGTATAATGGTGATATTATATATAGGTAGTGGTGCATTAATGTGTTCTCTTTAATGAGGTTGTACTGCTGGTAGTGTCCGTCCGTCTGTCTGTCTGCCTGCCTGCCTGCCTGTCTGTCAGTCCGTCTATCCGTCTATCTATCTGTCTGTCTGTCTGCCTGCCTGTCTGTCTGTCTGTCTGTCCGTCTGTCTGTCTGTCTGTCTGCCTGCCTGCCTGTCTGTCTGTCTGTCTGTCTGTCTGTCCGTCTGTCTGTCTGTCTGCCTGCCTGCCTGTCTGTCTGTCTGTCTGTCTGTCTGCCTGCCTGCCTGCCTGTCTGTCAGTCCGTCTATCCGTCTATCTATCTATCTATCTGTCTGTCTGTCTGTCTGCCTGTCTGTCCGTCTGTGTGTCTGTCTATCCGTCCGTCTGTCTGCCTGTCTATCCGTCAGTCCGTCTATCCGTCTGTCTGTCTGTGTGTCTGTCTGTCTGCCCGTCTGTCTGTCTGTCTATCCGTCTGTCTGTCCGTCTATCTGTCTATCCGTCTGTCTGTCTGTCCGTCTGTGTGTCTGCCTGTCCGTCTGTGTGTCTCTCTGTCTATCCGTCTGTCTGTCCGTCTGTCTGCCTGTCCGTCTGTGTGTCTGTGTGTCTGTCTGTCTATCCGTCTGTCTGTCCGTCTGTCTGTCTGTCTGTCTGTCTATCCGTCTGTCTGTCCGTCTGTCTGTCTATCCGTCTGTCTGTCCGTCTATCTGTCTATCCGTCTGTCTGTCTGTCCGTCTGTGTGTCTGCCTGTCCGTCTGTGTGTCTCTCTGTCTATCCGTCTGTCTGTCTATCCGTCTGTCTGCCTGTCTGCCTGTCTGTCCGTCTGTGTGTCTGTCTATCCGTCTGTCTGTCTGTCTATCCGTCTGTCTGTCTGTCTGTCTGTCTGTCTGTCTGTCCGTCTGTGTGTCTGCCTGTCTGTCCGTCTGTGTGTCTGTCCGTCCGTCTATCCGTCTGTCTGTCTGTCCGTCTGTCCGTCTGTCTGTCTGTCAGTCTGTCTATCCATCTGTCTGTCTGTCTGTCTGCCTGTCCGTCTGTGTGTCTGTCTGTCTATCCGTCTGTCTGTCCGTCTGTCTGTCTATCCGTCTGTCTGTCTGTCTGTCTGCCTGTCTGCCTGTCTGTCCGTCTGTCCGTCTGTCCGTCTGTGTGTCTGTCTATCCGTCTGTCTGTCTGTCTGTCCGTCTGTGTGTCTGTCCGTCTGTCTATCCGTCTGTCTGTCTGCCCGTCTGTCTGTCTGTCTGTCTATCCGTCTGTCTGCCCGTCTGTCCGTCTGCCTGTCTGTCTGTCTGTGTGTCTGTCTGTCTGTCTGCCCGTCTGTCCGTCTGCCTGTCTGTCTATCCGTCTGTCTGCCTGTCTGTCCGTCTGTGTGTCTGTCTGCCTGTCTGTCTATCCGTCTGTCTGTCTGTCTATCCGTCTGTCTGCCTGTCTGTCTGTCTGTCTGCCTGTCTGTCTATCCGTCTGTCTGCCTGTCTGTCCGTCTGTGTGTCTGTCTGCCTGTCTGTCTATCCGTCTGTCTGTCTGTCTATCCGTCTGTCTGCCCGTCTGTCTGCCCGTCTGTCCGTCTGCCTGTCTGCCTGTCTGTCTGTCTGTCTGTCTATCCGTCAGTCCGTCTGTCTGTCTGTCTATCCGTCTATCTATCTATCTGTCTGTCTGTCTGTCCGTCTGTCTGTCTGTCTGTCTGTCTGTCTGTCTGTCTGTCTGCCTGTCTGTCCGTCTGCCTGCCTGTCTGCCTGCCTGTCTGTCTGTCTGCCTGCCTGTCTGTCTGTCTGTCTGTCTGTCTGTCTGTCCATTCATTATTTCCAGGCTCTAAACTCCGGGGTTGAGTTATTCTTTAAAGAGCTTCAACACAACGATCCTTCTTAAAAGCGTCTCTGCTCCTCCTGCAGGTGGCGCTGCTGCGCTGGCTGTCCTCTCAGTCTGACGAGGACCGGACATCTTTGGCGGCGGTGACGGGCTTCCAGCTGGGCAGGGAGCTGCTGAGCCGGTTCACCGGCCAGGACAAAGTGGACGCTTACAAGGTAGCTCGCCTGCAGGTGGCGCTGTTATCAGTAAACTAATAAGCCATCAGTGTAACGCGGATCCGGTCCTGTCTTCCTTAGAGAGAGTGCATCCTGGGCATCTCCGGGTTCCTCCAGCAGAACCCGCGAGCCTCGCAGGCCGCCGTCAACGCCGAGGTGGAGAAACGCGTCCTGGTGTTCGCCGCCCAAGTCAAAGCTCTGGAGACGGCGCCGCTCTTCTGAAGGGAACGCCTCCATGTTGTAATATTTATCAAGGATGTGAAGACCTCTACATTTTATATAGATTCATTGAACCACTTTTTTAATGTAATTATTATTTGAATTTGTTCTCTTTTTTACTTTTTTCTGTTCTACACCTATGTGTTTGTTTGTGTGTCGCCTTAAAGCTCTGACCCTCGAGGGCTCTTCACAATAAAAGCTTCTGTAAACTCTCTGCAGGTGTGTTGCTGGTTTCAATTTCAGGGCATTTCCTTATTTTAAAAGGAGTTGATGCTACAAAAACCTCCAAATCATTCTGTTTTTAAAATGTACAAAGTGTCCAGTATTTAGATATTCACGTAGTTGCCCCGGTTACCATACACCGCCCTCAGGACGGGATCCGGGAGTCTGTGTTGATGTCGGAGCCCCGTGATGTTTCACATCTCCACAGAATAAAAGGACTTTCTGTCTTGAGAAGACACATCTCACAGAGTCGGCTCAGCTTGAATCATTCGAACAGTGATGATGTCATGATTATCATTTCACAATATTTTCCCAAAAACCATCAAAGTGAGCTGGAATTATGCTTAAAATGGCACCAAAAAACTACTGTGATGACTTAACATTTTTGTTAAAAAAATGTGTTTTCTTTGCATAATATTTTATTAAAAATTAAACAATCTTAAATAATGTTCATACATCATAAGGCCCCTCTGCACAAAAAGAGGACGTGTTTTATTTAAATAAATATTTACCCTGGCATGGGCAGTAACTCTTTCATTATATATTTTCTATTATTATTTATTATGATGACTAACTTTGTATATGTACCCCTGGTATGGACAGTTTAGTGTGAACATCGTGTTAATTTAACTTACCGGTAAATAGATTGTAATTATAGTGTAATTCACTGTTTGTCCACGCGATGTCGTTGGTGCGCTCACTCTGCGAGCTGCTGAAATGCCCGGATGTTATTGTAGCTAGCTCTTTTAGCAAATCGGCTAGCTGCTGCGACGCCGCTGCCTCTTGCCGCTACGGTCCGTCGCATCGGGGACATTCGACCCTTTTGCCTGTCCCGGCCGCTATAATCCGGTTTTTTAACGTTGGTAACTCGACGTCGGTCATTTATCATGATAGAAGTTGACTGAACGGCTCGATCATTTTAGGTCTTATCGTTGATTTTCCGACCGATTTGGCGGGACTAGATCGGGTCTAACAATACGACGAGCTAAAGGCTAAAAAAAGCAGCTAGCGCCGCCGAGACACAGGCCAGTTTGTTTTTTCAGGGAGCTAACACAGCTAGCTCAGCGAGCTACCGCCGCGGCTGCCATGGAGGACAAATCTTTCACGAAAGAGTTAGACCAATGGATCGAACAGTTAAACGAGTGTAAGCAGCTCTCGGAAAACCAAGTGCGGACACTCTGCGAGAAGGTGAGTAGGAGCCGCCCGGGTCTTTTTATCGGGACTCCCGTCGGCCTCGCTCTCGGCGCGGCCTACTTTACAAGAAAAAACCCCGCTCCCGACTAATTTCTGGAGCGGACGTTACAAGGCGGCTAATTCTGGCCCCCGTTTTAGACCAGTCATCCCGGGATCGTTCACGCATACACGGCCACGCGATCCTCCACACCACGTATTGTTGCTATTAACTGCCAGGTTCGTTTAAACTGCGAACTTGACTCGTTTTTTTTACGGTGGCCGTCGTCTCAACTCGGGCCGAATGGCATCTTTTTACAGCGCTGCCAGCAAATAGACGGAGCCCATTTTACTACCCGTTTGATTAACATGACAGCGTTCCGCGCGTAGATCGGAACTCTGTTAATGGTTATGGTTTTTATTTGTTTTAAGAGTTTAATATTGGTATTGTGTTATTTTACGCGTGCATGTGTGTTAATACGTGTTCTAGTTCCCCATCGGCACCGCGCCCTGTCCTTATCGATCAACCCGTATTGCATAAACCCGACGAGCCTCTTTCAGACGTCACTCTGGGGATGTGGCTCCATGAAAGGCTTCATGCATCATCGACCTGCTTAATGATGTTAAAATATATTATATAATAACGGGATTAAGTCGGAACACTGGACATCCGGTTGTCACCTGAGCGCGCGGAGGGATACGTCAGTTTCCTGGAGCTAAATGAATGAATGACCAGTTTCATCTGTAAACGTTAACATTGTCAGCTGTTTTTATTTTTGATTCGGGGTTCTGTCCGACAAAGGGAAGTCTGTGGACTTCATAAAAGCAGTAAAGATCATAAAGCCCAGTTATGGTGCAGATAACCTTTACTCTTACTGTTCAGTGAAATATCTAAACATGATAATAAAGTCATGTATTTAAACTTATGTATTTCAAAGCTGTCACTAGTAATAAGTAATGAATATTCAAATAAGCGTTCAGCCTGTAATTTCCAAATGTGATGATTTCCTGCTTTTGGCTGCTTTTTCTGTAAATCATTGTTCATTGATTGACGTGTTGGTTGGACAAAAATAATAATTTAAAATCATCACTTTGGACTCCGGGAACATTATATTCAATGTTCTTAACTCATGATTGATTAAAAAAAATAGAAGTCCGACTCAACAGTGAAACCTGGTAGAACAGAATCAAACTTGGTTTCCTGTCGACCTAAATGTAGTGATTAATATTTATTTGTGTTCTGGCATGTTGATTAGAGGTCGATCGACGTGACCTTTTCAGGGCCGATACCGATTATTCCTAATCTAGGAGACAGATAGCCGATCATTGAATATTTGTCTGCAGTCCAAATTTAGAAGAAAAAAAACCCTATATATATATATATATATAACCTATATAATATATATAGGTTTTTTATATATATATATATATATATATATATATCTCTCGAGAGTACCAGAGAATAGTGACTGCTGCTGCATCAGAGTCAAGGCAGAACATTTTAAAATAAAATAATTGTACCGATAATCAGCCGACCCCTAGTTTTGATCAACCATCAACTACTGGCATCTCTGTCTGAATAATATACTGAAGCGTTAGTAATTCCAACGCTACGGTGGCCTGTGAGGTCACTCAGCCATCAACAACTCAAATAACCCGCCGGCGAGGCTAAAACGTGGACGTGAACACGAGTTATCGTTTGTGTCTGGAGAGGTTTCTGTGATCTTATGTCTAATGTGATTTTAAAAGCAGGAATAGTGAATAATACTATGCTTATTTCCTCTCCAGGCCAAGGAGATCCTGACCAAGGAGTCCAACGTCCAGGAGGTGAGGTTTCCCAGCATACCTGACAACAATCTAACACTTGCTGCTGGTTTCCAGTGTGAGGCCTGCAGGCGACGGGTTCATCTCGTTCTGCAGCTGGAAGGTTGAACTGATTAGATGGACGTGGAGATGAGAACCATGGAATGTATTGGTTCAAAGATCAAACCATCATTAATGTACATTAATTTACATGCGAGACTATTGTAAATGCGTATCTTAGCTGAAGGCGATGAATCGCTGTAGAGCTGCACTCAACCAAAGGTCCTGGTCCACTGATGTCCCAACTAAACCCAACTCTGTGTGCCCTCGACCCTCAATCAACTATAGAAGAACATGAAAAGTCATTTGCAACATATAACATCATTTTGAACTTATTAATTTATACTTCACAACCTAAAAAACGACCTCCTGGAAGGTTTCTAAAGTGCATCTCAGATGTTTCTCCTTTCCTGGTTCAGCTGTGAACAGACAGCTTTATATAAATGTGGTCTATTTATAGAGGATCATGTCTGTTTAGAATATTCCAGAAGAAAAGGAGGAGTGTTGTCTGTGCTGATGCTGCCGTTCCCTCCGGCGTGTTAAGAGGAAACATGAACAACATGGCGGCTTGTTTCCACTGTAAACGTCTCTGCTCACACGTTCCTCCAGAAACAAGCAAACGTAGAAACGCCTGCATGTGAAGAACAGACTTCATGAACGCCGTCGGTCTGCTGGACGTTACGCTGCTCAGTGTTCCTCGGTTTGTTTCATCGTAGCCAACGACGTCCTGTTTTCATCCGTTCGTTCACGTTAAAGTTTCATCTCCGACGAGGAAACGGAAATGAATTTGAGGAAATTGCTCTGCGACCAAAAGAACAAAACCTGTGGGATAAACGAGGCGTGGTTATCGTCGTAGATCAACAGATTTCATGACTTATGTTTTATTTAGGGCCGGGACTCGATTTAAAAAAAATCTAATTAATTAGAGGCTTTGTAATTAAATAATCAAAATGAATCGCATATAAATATTTGACCTTAGAACAGTGAGAAGTAATTTTTTTCACATTGATTTTTAGTATACCATTGAATAATGACTGAATATATAAGCTTAAGCAACAAAATATTGTTTATTTTTGTTCAACCAAGTCCAACAGACCAGTGCAATGTTTGCCATTAAGTGTAGCAATAGCATCTTTAGAAAAATATAGTACATTTCAGAAATTCCGGTAGCCTATAGGTAGGTAGACCTTCTGTAAACTATAACACTTTGTTTTTTTAAGTAAAACACAATACTTTCAAGTACATTCAGAACATTGGAAACCCTGACTATTGGAAAACATCTCTCTCTTGGCGAGGGTTAACCCTCGTCCACGCTAGCGTCCACGCTAGCTGCTATATGCTATATGTTTAGCATTGAGGTGATACTTGAGGCTCGATGTGCTGCGGTGATATGTGAATTCCTTGTTGCATAGCTTTCACACAACCATGCTCTTATCGATGCTTCCATCCGTTCGTTTTTTATAACAAAATGTCCCATCCGGCGTGGTTTGTTGTTGTCTGAAGTCATGAACGCTAGTTGGTGCTCCAGTATAATCGGTCCGCCTGAAACTCATCCAGTGAGAAACGTTCCGCGGTGCAAAAATAAGTGCGATTAAAATGCGTGAATTTTATTTAACACGTTAATGTTAGTGTAACAAATTAATCTTAATTAACGCGTTAAAGTCCCGGCCCTAGTTTTAATATGAATCCAGTCTGTCGTGTGGATATCGGTGGATAATATTGATTGAATATTGCCGATGCTGCTGAGGATTTGATCACAGTTGACCAGAAAGCCTGCAGATGAAATGAGAAGCTGAAGCTTCTTGTGATGACAGTTCTTGTCAAACCAGAAGAAGAGTGTTTCCTGTTGTGACGTTGTTTCCTGTCTCAGGTTCGATGCCCGGTGACGGTGTGCGGCGACGTCCACGGTCAGTTCCACGACCTGATGGAGCTGTTTAAGATCGGTGGCAAGTCTCCCGACACCAACTACCTGTTCATGGGAGACTACGTCGACAGAGGCTACTACTCTGTGGAGACGGTCACGCTGCTCGTCACGCTAAAGGTAAACGCCGCACGCACGCACGCGGTTAGAAGCCAAACTTTCCATCTTCTTCTTCTTCTACTTTTCATTAAAATGTCTTTAAGTGTTCAGTGTTTCCTGTTTAATCTCCTCTTCCTTGATTACGTGAGAGATGAACAATGATGTCACGGTCCGTTTTACTAGCTGTGACGTTTGATTGGCTGAGGGACGGCCCGTTAACGTAAACGTCCTCTTAAAGTTTCCCAGCTGCCACAAACGGAGGAGGCTTTCCGGGTCACTTGACAGATGAACCGTCACAGCTGGGTGGGACCGGAACCCAGACCACCGTGCTGCTGGTTTCAGTTCTGGTTTCTTTCCAGTCCGTTTCAATTCAGCGAGTAAAACGCCACCAACACCGTCAGCATCGTAGACAAATGAATGAACTACATCCGAAGTCTCGGTGATGCTGCTGACATCTCATTGCTTGTTGTAAGAGATCAGCTGGACTGAACCACTTCCTCTGGACCTGGTCTTTCATGAGACCAACGAGGATAAAGCTGCAACTGTTCACAGCTGTTCCTCTAGACGAGGTGGAGACGACTCACAACTTAATTTGTGTCTAATCTGCTTGTAGACCTTTTCCATGATGGAGCAATAATGGTTTAGTTTCTAAAAATATTGCGTCGTCCTTCTGATGAGCTGCATATGAAGCCGTGTGTTGGCTCTATTTCCATGAATGTGTCCTGGATTCACTACGTTCCACTTCTCTCACCTTCCTCCTCCCTCAGGTTCTCCGTGGAGCTCTTCATGCTTCTCCACGTTCAGTAAACGGTCACATGAGACAAAGAAAAGTCTTTCCATTGTTGGTGTTCTGGTGCTAACTGTAGAAACGTGGTGTTCCAGGTTCGTTTCCAGGAGCGAATCACCATCCTGCGAGGGAACCACGAGTCGCGGCAGATCACGCAGGTCTACGGCTTCTACGACGAGTGCCTGAGGAAGTACGGCAACGCCAACGTCTGGAAGTACTTCACAGACCTGTTTGACTACCTGCCGCTCACCGCGCTGGTGGACGGACAGGTAAGAGACCCCTTTTACTTCCTGCTCCTGTCAAAATAAGAGCTTCCAGACTGTAAAGCTGCAGACGAGCTCGTGTGTTTCACTTCCTCTTTGTGTTTCAGATCTTCTGTCTGCACGGAGGGTTGTCTCCCTCCATAGACACTCTGGATCACATACGAGCCCTGGACCGCCTGCAGGAAGTCCCACATGAGGTACGCATCCATGTGTCAAACACATTACTGGGGACTACTTTCAGCGGCGGATTAATCCTCATTCGGTGGCCTGGTGAGAAGAGAAGGGATCAGGCGTGATGCTCACACAGAACTGGTTATGTCGGGTTTGTCGTCTATTATGACTCACTAGAATGTGATGATGTCATCGAGGCTGATGCAGCGATTAGGAGTTTAAATGAAAGATGTAGGATATCAGCAGACGGACCTGCACTGAGGTGTTAATATTGATGTTAACGGTGAGTGTGTCCCGGCAGGGCCCGATGTGTGACCTGCTGTGGTCGGACCCCGATGACCGCGGTGGGTGGGGCATCTCCCCCCGAGGCGCCGGCTACACCTTCGGACAGGACATCTCCGAAACCTTCAACCACGCCAACGGCCTCACTCTGGTGTCCCGCGCCCATCAGCTGGTTATGGAGGTAAACCCCCCACACACACACACACATCATATAATAGTTATAATATGCAACATTTCCTGGTGATGACATCACACTGCTTTATTAAAAACCAGCAGCGTCGTCGTGTTTAAGAAGCTTTCTACCTCAAACGTCCAGATCACATTTAAAGTTTCCAGCTTTTAGTCCTTTTTATTTAGTCGCGGTGACACACGCTCCCCCACAAGTGGACTGAAGCATCCTAAAAAACCTCAGTCTCCATGGCAACGTGATGTAATGAAGCTGTTAAGGGGTGCAGTGCTGCTCCAGTTCCTGCTTCTGGACCAGTTTCACTCCCACGATGGTTTCACCCGACGACAAACGCATACATGATTAATAATGATCCGTATTCATGTAGACTCCTTTGGTACAGTCCAGATGCAGAGTGGAAAAACGTGAAAATAATATAATCAATAACCCAAAAGAGCGAGTAAAGAACCTATAATATATAATAGAATATATGAGAGAGAGAGAAGAGGAGTGATGGTTAAAACCTGACAGCAATAAATATCCTAAAACAATAAAAGAACCGGTGACGCAGGCCGGTCCATGTAAACGGATCCTAAAAGCTGAAACTGGACTCGTTGTGGTTACAAGCTGAACAAAGTGAACCGATCTACTTGAAATAAACAGTTTTCTTATGTTAAATGTTGAGAAGGAGTCCGGGATCCAGACTCAGGACTCTCGTTTGATTGGCTGACGTGTGTTTTTGTACCTTCAGGGCTACAACTGGGGCCACGACAAGAATGTGGTGACCATCTTCAGTGCTCCAAACTACTGCTACCGCTGTGGAAACCAGGCAGCCATCATGGAGCTGGACGACACTCTGAAATACTCCTTGTAAGTGCACAGACTTCCTGGTTAACTTGGTTGTGGGATGTTGCTGCTCTGTTACATCTGTAGAAGAAGACGTTGTGTGGAGACTTTATTGTCCTGCTGCGTTCACGTACGAGGATGTTTCTGGTGAAGAACAACATCTATTAACACGACGGAGCTTCATTCAGTTCTGGCTGATAGACCGGCTGTTTAGAGCGACGGATCAAAGTGAAGATTCACAAGAATAAAAACCCGATTCACCTCTGACCTCGGTCACATAACAGCTCGGAAACACCTTCATGTCTCCATAGATGTAAATAAAAGTAGTCGTATCTGTATTTTAGAGGATGGTGCTCTTTTCAGGAAGTGATGTCACGTGTGAGGCGGCGGTGACTTCCTCTCTTGACAGCTGATTGACCGGTTGATGTTTAATTGTTCTGCATGATGAAGTCGTCACTAACGAAGCCTTTTCTGCCTCCTCAGCCTTCAGTTTGACCCCGCCCCCCGCCGCGGCGAGCCCCACGTGACCAGACGCACTCCCGACTACTTCCTGTGAATGTCCAAAGCCATCCCTGTCAATCATCCGCGAAGCTCCGCCCCCCCTCCCCCCCCCCCATTCTGGATGGAAAGAAGATATTACTAGTGCTGATGATTCTGTACCAGGGAGAATAGAAACAAACGATTGGCTGACCAACCAAGATTTTAAAGAAAAAGAGAGAAACCATAAGAGTGGCCCCCTCTACAGTCTTGTTTTCAATATGCTGTCATTAATGCTGTGCTTCTGGGGAAAAACAACACGTACAACTATGATCTGTTCCTTTTCTTTTTTTTGTTTATTACATGTTTGAAAACGAGATAATAAAACTACCAACGTGGACCAAATGTGCCATATTCTGATCCTTTTACAACATGTACGACGCGCTTTTGTTTGTTTTTTAGACCGGCACTATAACCCGACCGACCTGACCACGACGTCACACACTTCTTCATGGCATAATGTACTTTTCTGTTGCAAGAATCATTTTAAAAAAAGGAGGAAAAAACTAAAAACAGAAGGAAAAAAAAGAAGTTTGCTTCAAGTAGTACAGCTGTCAGTCGTAGCTGTCCAGGCTGGTCATCTCAGCAACTATATTACTGTAATTTGAATAAAGACAACAGACGTATGAAATAAAAATGTCCTATTGACAAACTACTGCCATGCGTCTGCGTCTTTTCTTTAGCTCCGTCCAGGCATCGAGGTGAAAACTTTATTTAAAACAAATACGACAAACAAAACTAGGATCATCCTCAGAAATAATACTTAAAAGAATTTAATATTCAATTGTTTGTCGTTTGGAAACTTAAATTAAACTAAAATGAGTGAGCCATGAATTAAAGAAGTTTAATATCAAATATTCCCATTTTATATTCTATGGAGACTGAGATCATTCCTACGTTTACATTAAAGCTGAGTCATAATCAAATATAGATAGAATAGTGGTTCAGTTTAATATATCTACACTTCACTGACATATTTTACTGTGTGGTATTTGTACTTTAACTCAAGTAAAGGAAATGAGTATTTCCTCTACCACTGACATTGATATAATGTATTTATTTTATGTATATATATTATTTGAGTTTGGTCTGTAGTTGCACATTAGAAAGATAAAATATAATTATGGTGGGAAAGAAAAAAGATTGTCTGAATAAAATGAACCTTTAAATGTAGTTTTAATGTGGATATTTTTTTATTTTGTTTTTTTATTGACAAAATCATGTACAAACAACATGGCTTACATTTATTTGCATTCAACAGGAGCAGGTGCATAGAGACTCTACATGAGAACATAAAATACACAAGAAATAAATAAAATCTGTTAATGTGGATATAAATGTAAGAAATAAAAGTGCTGAAGTGGCTCAGTCTTCGCGTTGCTCTCAAACATCGCGAGAGTTCGCGGGAAGCGCCGCACAGTACACCGTCTCCATGTTAGCTTGCCGGTTGTGAATTTAACTGCTTGTTGGCGGTTTTAAAAGAGATCAGCTGGTTTAAAGGTTGGTGTTTAGCGTTATTTATTATTCATTAACTTCCTGTTGGTCACCGGCAACGGGTTTTCTTGTAGTTAATTAGCTGCGTTTAGCTCAGGATAGCTTGTCCGCTAGCATGATATGCTAACAACATTAGCTACCGAAGGGGGAAGGGGGGTCCAACTTAACTTGTATTTAACGGTCAACAAAGTATTCACTGAACATTTAAAATGCTCCTTAATGTTGCTCAGTTAGTCAACCGTCACGTGATTGTTTTCACGGTATTATAATCACGTGACTGTAAACAACCACAGGAATAATAGATATAAGTTAATACGGCTGTAAAGTTCTGAGTTGAACATTAGATGGAGAAACGAGGAAGAAACCAAATGTATTCAAGAGAGATAATATAACATATATTAGACAATATAACATATATTAGATAATATTACATATATTAGATAATATTACATATATTAGATAATATAACATATATTAGACAATATTACATATATTAGATAATATTACATATATTAGACAATATTACATATATTAGATAATATTACATATATTAGACAATATTACATATATTAGATAATATAACATATATTAGACAATATTACATATATTAGATAATATAACATATATTAGATAATATTACATATTAGACAATATTACATATATTAGATAATATAACATATATTACATAATATTACATATATTAGATAATATTACAAATATTAGATAATATTACATGAGCTGATCACGTTGGATGTGAGGAGATGCTGCTGAAGACTGAACGATGTTCTTCATGAAGGATCGGACCGTTTTAGTGGATCCACATCCGGAGGGAGCAGCCGAACCTCATCAGTGATATCAAATCTAATAGATGATGTCACATGTTTATCTGGCGTTCTTCTTGACTCTCCACAGGCTGCTGCCGTGTTCCTGCACCGTTTGTATTGTCTGGCTGAAGCGACATCATCATGAGGAGGAAGATGAGGAGGAGGAGGAGGAGGGTGCAGTCAGTCCTCTGATCTGGATGGAGGATGTGGTTCTGCACTATCGGCCCAGACCAGCTGCTGGGCTCGGCTGTCTCTTTGAGAGGACAGAGAAGCTTCTGGAGTCTTTCCCCTGCCGGACTCCACCGGTCTTCGCCCCCTGGTCCCCCGCCGCTGCAGACCGCCACCTGCCCATCAGACCGGCCAGACCGCCGCCTGTCATCACCTGCTCGCCGGGTTCTCTCGTCTCTGACAGCAGCGCTCGACCAGCAGGACGCCAGCTACGAAGACCTGAAGTTCAGGGTCTCGTTGCTCATGAGCTCCATCCACTGGAACCTAAAGATGCCGCCTGCATCCCGGAGACCCAAACCCATCTCCTCCCAGAGCGAGGCATCCCCAGACCGCCTCCTGGAAGCTACGCCAACCAACACCAAGACCACGCTGCCGCCACAGACTCGCCGCTCAGACGCTCCTGGAGCGTCTTTACACAGAAAGGAGTCCTGCTGCAGAGCTCTCCGCCGCCGTCCAAGCAGTTCCATCGCATGGTGTCGGCCCACAGGCTCCACCTCCACCAGAGGGCCAAGTGGGTGATCGGCCAGCACCACTGGGCGGCGGCCGGAGACATCGAACAGGTCAGTGGAGCCGCCTTGTCGGCTCGACCTCATCCATCATCATGACGCGAAAATACTTTTTGATTCCCACTCCATTCTGTTGAACTTCATCTCTTCTTCTCGTCTAACCCCCCCCCGCAGGCCTGGCAGACTCTGAGCCGCTGCGTCCAGACCTCGAGGCTGCCGACGTGTAACGCCAACATCCAGAGGGAGCGGGCGGAGATCTGGGTGTTCTGTGACGTCCTGCACTCGGAGCAGGTGGGACGCTTCCTGAAGGACGAGCTGCAGCTGTTGGGGAGGATCGGCCTCTCCGTCCACAGACTGGGACACGTCTTCAGCATGTAGACCAGCTTACAGGTCTCAGATAAGGTCCAGAGGAGCACACATGTTTTCATCATCAAACTGGTCTCAGGTTTATTCACAACATACAAAGCTGTTTTTTTTAATGAAACCTCCTTTTCTCCCGTGACAACAGAACTTCATTAATATTTAACAGAAATCTACCTGCACCAAAGTCTGTTTGTGTATATTTTATGAATTTAAGAACCGATCGCTATGATTGTATTTCTATATTGATCTTTCTAGTGGCTCACTGACACTGATGTAAATAAAGGTTTGGTATTTTGAATGACCGTCTGTGGTGGAGGAGGGTGGATGTGGAGCTTTGCATGTGATGTGCAGTGTGTTCTGGAAAAGCAGCAGTCACATGATACGGGAGTCACCCTCGGGTGCTTTTCACTGACAGAATAAAAACAGTAGTTCATCTCCACCACACACACACACACACACACACAGACACACACACACACACACACACAGACACACACACACACACACACACACAGACCGTGCTGCTTGTATAAGAACTGAATAAACGAGGACAGCATGAATACAGTACACCTCCCCCCATCTCTCACACACACACACACACACTCTTTTGTTGCCATGGTCCCCAGTCTTGACAGCGCTGCACGGTATTTAAATCTAGGTCACCGGATGTGACGTCGATGCCCTGCCTCCCTGCCTTGCTGTAATCGGTTTAATCTCCTAAGGCCAATGTTTTGTGGTCTCTTAGCGCGATGTATATATATAAACGAGTACTGAAATTGTGTTCAGATATTCGAATACTCGTTTGTCGCTGGTGCTGCAAAACACTCGTTCATTTATCCATACGTGTTCGTCAGACGTATTTTATTTTGAAAACCACCCGGAACTTGTAAATTCTGCTCGTTACGCTGTTATATAACATTTTAGCAAGTAAAATGTGTCAAAGTAGACTCTGGCAGTAACCATCTGAATGAATTTGTTTGAGTATTTCCACTGATGAGATTCTAGTCAAAGTGAATCTTTATTTGAAGTTTTCCTTTTGTGTAATATACTACATACGATTTTTTTATTTTGGCGATCTAGACCGGAAGTTGCTTTTAATGTCAATGCTAACTTGACGCTCGTCTAGCTAGCTGCTAAAATTCAGACGGATGAGCCACGAGTGTCTTGCTTTTGGAAAATAACCGATTAAATATTGGAACCAATCCGTTTTTTGGAAACCCCGGACGTCGTGTCTGCTCGTTGATCCAACATGGCGCCCGCGGTTCGCTCTGCCGGAGGTTCTAACGTTTAAACGAGAAGGTGAGACGTTTGGACGCGATTGACACCAGCTAGCAGGCTAAGCTAACAGTGGCTGGCATTGTCGTTTCCCGTTTCCTGGAGGCATCCAGGCTGCCCGACTCACGTCTGCTGTTTCACACAGTATCTCCTCTCACCGCGGGGTTCTGGTTGGAATTAAAATACTCACTTTAACTTTGTTTGTTTACCGCCGCCAGTCGGAAAGTACCGTAACGCGCCCTTTAAAACGCGGCGTGTTGGGTGTGAATGTAAGTTTATATCTGTAAAAGACCTAAATGTGGGGAAAGAAACCGTCTGCACGTCAAATACTAGTCATTAGTGTCTGCTCGGCCTCATTGATCTGGCGTGAAATCCCCTCTGTAAACCATCCATTCTGCGTTTATTACGGACTGACGGACTTCACGGAACCCCTTTGAGAATCTGCGAATTTGTGCGCATTTTTAACTGTACATCAGTAAAATTCATATATTTAAAAATATAAATAGTGTTGCTTGTTAGACAATTAGTTTTTTTATCTCTTCGTCTTGATAAATGTAGTCGGACATTAGTTTAGTATGATGTTAGGTCTGCTTGTTAGGGATTTTCTCCCGAAAGGAAGTGATAGATTAATAGATTGAACGTCATACACATGTACACATTGTAATCAAACGTTTAGGTCACGAACATGAATCTATATATTATTAATTTATATCAACACAAGTTAGATTATTACTTTATGTAACTTTCCAGCTTCTCCAGTGTGTAGATGTGATAAATCTCAGTGTTATAGAAGAGCTACTAACTATTATTGTGAGCATCATTTAGTCATGTGATGTATAGCACTGTTGCCCTTAAGGTACTACTTTACTCGGACTAGGATCTAACACTTGTTCTATTTTTAGCTCTTACTTTATCTCAATGATATGTTGTGGTTTCTTTGTTATCCTTCTTTTGACAAATGTACTTATTGTAAGTCGCTTTGGACAAAAGCTGACCTGAATGTATGCATTTAGCAGATTCTTTTGTCCATAGAGATTTATAATAAGTACATTTGTCAAAATAAAGAAACCACAACATATCATTGACGATAAAGTAAGAGTGAAAAATAGTGTTCGGTCCTCGTCTGAGTAAAGTAGTAGCTGTTCAGCAAACAGACCGTAAGAACAGCAGTGCTATGATCAAAGGGCTAAAGAAGAACAAAAAAGTGATTTCTTTTTAACCTGAAGATGAAAGTTTGAAATGTCTTGTTTTGTCTTTTATCAGAAAACTTAACTGAAATGTGAGGAATCCAAATATTTACACGATGAATTAGAAATAAAACTATGTTCTGATTAATTTACTGTTGATTCACTACTAGATGGATCGTCTGTCAGTTCAGCTCCAGTTTTGGTTGTAAATGATAACGTTCCTGTTTTTTAATCTCATTCACACAACAATTACCTCGAAGCAGAACACATTCTTGTTCTCTGGCTTCCTCCGATAACGCTGCTGCACAATATATTTATAACGCCTCAGAGGCTCAAATGTAGTCGTGTTGGTTGTGTTTTAAAAAAAAAAGAAAGAGAGGAAGAAAAACAGGATCACAACATCAAGAGGAAATCAATCTCCTGCTTTTAGAGATTAACCAGAGCAGAACGTGACAACGTGTTGAAATCAGGATGTTGGTGGTTTACGAGCTCATAACCAGTATGAGCTATTATTATTAGTATTATTATTATTATTAGTCTATCAAACCATTGGCTCCACATCTGAGAGCTTGACTATAAACATACATTGATAAGGTATTAGATATTAACTTCTCCGTGAACAAACACTCAGCACTTTGGCTGATTGTATGCAGACGTCAGTTAATTTCATTTTTTAAACTTTATAATATAATGTCTAATTAAATATATATTTTTTAGTACTTCATTAACAGTTAAATTAATAGATACAAATGAATGCATTCAAATTAGAAAAAAGAGACAAAACAACTTTTAGGGTGAAGCTTATTGTACCTTCCTCTTTTTAAATAAAATATTCGAAAAAACACAGAGCAGAAATGTTTCATCCAATAATAATCCCAGGTTTATACATGTTTACATGGTGAACTACACATTCTCAACACAGTCTCTCTGCTGGTCACCCTTGGGTGCTTCAAACCTTTACATCCTGGTTCTCTCTGATTTAATTAAACAGATTTAATCAGAATAGTTCAGACCATCATGAGACCAAGTTGGCCACGTTTCCATGGAAACGTTGGATCTTTAAAGTGTACCAGGTTATTTTTAAATATTTCTGGACTGCCGTCTCTGTTGAAACCGTGTCATTAATTCCGTTTTGTGTTATTTTCTCCCTCCTCCTCGTCTCTCAGGTAGATTCGTTGCCTCCCCAGATGTGGCCGCCACCTCTGCTGAGACTTCTGTTCATGAACGGCGAGGGCTCTCTGATTGGCCGTCTGTGGCTGGGCCTGGAGGGATGACAGGACTCTAGCAGACATGGAGACAGGAGAGACACACAGCTGGAAACGCCATCTTCACTCCCCCGACACTCTCCTCGTTAGCGTTCCTCGTTAGTTCCACTCAGGACAGAAGACTATTTTTATACCTTTTTATACTCAGAGCAGGTTTTGTTTTGCTAGTTCTATTGAAGCCATACGGACGTCAGGATGAGCTCCGAGGGCTTCCAGTACCGCGCGCTGTACGACTACAAGAAGGAGCGTGAGGAGGACATCGACCTGCACGTCGGCGACATGCTGCTGGTCAGCAAGGGAGCGCTGCTGGCGCTCGGCTGCACCAACGGAGGCGAGGAGCGGCCGTCCGAGATCGGCTGGCTGCCAGGCTTCAACGAGACCACACAGGTGAGACGCCAGGCTGGCCACCAGGGGGCGACTCCTCTCTGGTTGTATAGAAGTCTATGAGAAAATGGTCCTACTTCTCTCTGCTGGCCACCAGGGGGCGACTCCTCTCTGGTTGTATAGAAGTCTATGAGAAAATGGTCCTACTTCTCTCTGCTGGCCACCAGGGGGCGACTCCTCTCTGGTTGTATAGAAGTCTATGAGAAAATGGTCCTACTTCTCTCTGCTGGCCACCAGGGGGCGACTCCTCTCTGGTTGTATAGAAGTCTATGAGAAAATGGTCCTACTTCTCTCTTGATGTATTATCTCAGTAAACATTGTAGACATGAGTTTATGGTCTCAATCTCTAGTTTCAAGTCTTCTTCAATCCAGCATGATGTTCATTTAGTACATTATGGTCCATTTAGAGTCCACCAGACCAGAAAGCAGGGGATGCTTTAGGGGGCGGGGCTTACCTGCTGATTGACAGGTCCATTTAGCGTAACCTTCTGTCCGTCCGTCTCTGAACGACAGGAGAAAGGCGACTTCCCGGGGACGTATGTGGAGTTCATCGGCAGGAAGAGGATGTCCCCGCCCACGCCGAAGCCCCGCCCACCCAGACCGGCGTCTGCAGCGTCCGTGAGGACCGACTCCGAGTCCGAGGGTGAGTACCAAAACATCTGGGTAGGAGATTTAGTCTAGATCAGGTCCAAGTCTAGACTCGGGACGGGACCATACAGCATTTTCTAATAAAAAACCGCTGATCGTGGTGAATTTCGGGATAATCGTCATTAAAAACACGATGCTGCCTTTTTAAAACATGTATTTCAAATCATCATTTGTTTCTTAGAATATAAAGATCCACGATGTTTTAGTGTCATTGAAGCACATTTCCATGATTATTTTTATGACATCGTGAATCCATGTTACTTTCAGCAGGATCATCGTGACGAGAACTTTTAATATGATCTTGACCTGGTGGTGCAAAGCATCATGGGTAACCGGTCAGAAACGTCTACGACATGGTGATAGAAACTAACTGTTTAGAGGCTCAAAAATATGAAAACACAAACAGTCCCATTAATAAACAAATGAGATCTGGTTTATAATAGATGTTGCCGTGGGAACGACATATCTAACTAACTGTTTACATCCCATTAAAATGTGAAGCTGCTTCCAGTTTCTCTTTATTATAAATCACGTTTGTTTTTCTCTGAAGAAGCTGAAGTTTTCACCTGAAGTTCGTGACTCACTCACGTTTCCTGCTGCAGGAAGCAGCAGCTTGTGGTCGGAAACTGGTCTCGGGTCTAGTCTCAGGTCTGATCTCAGGTCTGGTCTCAGGTCTAGTCTCAGGTCTGGACTCGGGTCTGATCTCAGGTCTGATCTCAGCTCTGGTGTCGGGTCTGGTGTCGGGTCTGGTCTCGGGTCTGGTCTCAGCTCTGGTCTCAGCTCTGGTGTCGGGTCTGGTCTCGGGTCTGGACTCGGGTCTGGTCTCAGCTCTGGTCTCAGCTCTGGTCTCAGCTCTGGTCTCGGGTCTGGTCTCGGGTCTGATCTCAGGTCTGGTCTCAGCTCTGGTCTCAGCTCTGGTGTCGGGTCTGGTCTCGGGTCTGGTCTCAGCTCTGGTCTCGGCTCTGGTGTCGGGTCTGGTCTCGGGTCTGGACTCGGGTCTGGTCTCAGCTCTGGTCTCAGCTCTGGTGTCGGGTCTAGTCTCAGGTCTGATCTCAGGTCTGGTCTCAGGTCTGGTCTCGGGTCTGATCTCAGGTCTGGTCTCAGGTCTGGTCTCAGGTCTGGTCTCAGCTCTGGTGTCGGGTCTGGTCTCGGGTCTGGTCTCGGGTCTGGTCTCAGCTCTGGTGTCGGGTCTGGTCTCGGGTCTGGTCTCAGCTCTGGTCTCAGCTCTGGTCTCAGGTCTGGTCTCAGCTCTGGTCTCAGCTCTGGTGTCGGGTCTGGACTCGGGTCTGGACTCGGGTCTGGTCTCAGGTCTAGTCTCAGGTCTGATCTCAGGTCTGATCTCAGGTCTGGTCTCAGGTCTGGTCTCAGGTCTGGTCTCAGCTCTGGTCTCAGGTCTGGTCTCAGGTCTGATCTCAGGTCTGATCTCAGCTCTGGTCTCAGCTCTGGTCTCAGGTCTGGTTTCAGGTCTGATCTCAGGTCTGGTCTCAGCTCTGGTCTCAGCTCTGGTCTCGGGTCTGGTCTCGGGTCTGGTCTCAGCTCTGGTCTCGGGTCTGCAGTGAAAACACAGGAAGTGTGTGTGGTGGCTGTTACCTGTGAGCTGAGAAGCTGCTGTAAAGCAGTTTGTGTTCGTGTTTGGTTTGACACGTGGTCGTCATGGCAACCTGTCTCACTTTCACCAGGACGGAAGTTTAACACACGGAGAGAAATAACAACACAACCATATATGGGTTTAATGATCTTGGTTGTTTTCTTTCCTTTTTTAGGGTTCACGTTGCCGGACCTCCCAGAGCAGTTCGGCCCTCCGGACACGGCACCCCCCCTCCTCAGCAGACTGATGGAGGCCGTGGAGACCAAAGGTCACACACAGACACACACACACACACACACACACAGGCACACACACACACACACACACACGCGCACACACAGGCACACACACACACGCACACAGGCACACACGCACGCACACACACACACACACACACACAACCACGCACACACACACGCACGCACGCACACACACACACACACACGCACGCACACACACACACACACACACACACACACACACACAACCACGCACACACACACGCACGCACGCACACACACACAACCACGCACACACGCACGCACGCACGCACGCACACACACACGCACACACACAGGCACACACGCACGCACACACACACACACGCACAACCACGCACACACACACGCACGCACACACGCACGCACACACACATTTGCTTGACTGAATTTATTGATCATGAGATCATTTTTTTTGTTCAAAGCTTTATAGAAATCCAAATATATACATCATTTCACTTTTTACTTTTCTTTAAAATAAATAAATACATACATTTTAATAAATAATATTAAAAGATTATTTTATTTTATTTTATGTGGTCTGTTGTTGATGTTGTGGTCTGTTGTTGCTGATGTGGTCTGTTGTTGAGTATGTGGTCTGTTGTTGAGTATGTGGTCTGTTGTTGCTGATGTGGTCTGTTGTTGAGTATGTGGTCTGTTGTTGCTGATGTGGTCTGATGTTGAGTATGTGGTCTGTTGTTGATGATGTGGTCTGTTGTTGATGTTGTGGTCTGTTGTTGCTGATGTGGTCTGTTGTTGAGTATGTGGTCTGTTGTTGAGTATGTGGTCTGTTGTTGCTGATGTGGTCTGTTGTTGAGTATGTGGTCTGTTGTTGCTGATGTGGTCTGATGTTGAGTATGTGGTCTGTTGTTGATGTTGTGGTCTGTTGTTGATGTCTGTTGTTGCTGATGTGGTCTGTTGTTGCTGATGTGGTCTGTTGTTGAGTATGTGGTCTGTTGTTGAGTATGTGGTCTGTTGTTGAGTATGTGGTCTGTTGTTGATGATGTGGTCTGTTGTTGAGTATGTGGTCTGTTGTTGCTGATGTGGTCTGTTGTTGAGTATGTGGTCTGTTGTTGAGTATGTGGTCTGTTGTTGAGTATGTGGTCTGTTGTTGCTGATGTGGTCTGTTGTTGATGTTTTGGTCTGTTGTTGAGTATGTGGTCTGTTGTTGAGTATGTGGTCTGTTGTTGATTATGTGGTCTGTTGTTGATGTTGTGGTCTGTTGTTGATGTTTTGGTCTGTTGTTGAGTATGTGGTCTGTTGTTGATTATGTGGTCTGTTGTTGATGTTGTGGTCTGTTGTTGCTGATGTGGTCTGTTGTTGAGTATGTGGTCTGTTGTTGCTGATGTGGTCTGTTGTTGCTGATGTGGTCTGTTGTTGAGTATGTGGTCTGTTGTTGAGTATGTGGTCTGTTGTTGAGTATGTGGTCTGATGTTGATGATGTGGTCTGTTGTTGAGTATGTGGTCTGTTGTTGATGATGTGGTCTGTTGTTGAGTATGTGGTCTGTTGTTGCTGATGTGGTCTGTTGTTGATGTTGTGGTCTGTTGTTGCTGATGTGGTCTGTTGTTGAGTATGTGGTCTGTTGTTGCTGATGTGGTCTGTTGTTGCTGATGTGGTCTGTTGTTGAGTATGTGGTCTGTTGTTGATGTTGTGGTCTGTTGTTGATGTTTTGGTCTGTTGTTGAGTATGTGGTCTGTTGTTGAGTATGTGGTCTGTTGTTGATGTTGTGGTCTGTTGTTGATGTTGTGGTCTGTTGTTGATGTTGTGGTCTGTTGTTGATGTTGTGGTCTGTTGTTGCTGATGTGGTCTGTTGTTGAGTATGTGGTCTGTTGTTGAGTATGTGGTCTGTTGTTGCTGATGTGGTCTGTTGTTGATGTTGTGGTCTGTTGTTGATGTTGTGGTCTGTTGTTGAGTATGTGGTCTGTTGAGTATGTGGTCTGTTGTTGAGTATGTGGTCTGTTGTTGCTGATGTGGTCTGTTGTTGAGTATGTGGTCTGTTGTTGAGTATGTGGTCTGTTGTTGATGTTGTGGTCTGTTGTTGCTGATGTGGTCTGTTGTTGAGTATGTGGTCTGTTGTTGATGTTGTGGTCTGTTGTTGAGTATGTGGTCTGTTGTTGCTGATGTGGTCTGTTGTTGATGTTTTGGTCTGTTGTTGAGTATGTGGTCTGTTGTTGAGTATGTGGTCTGTTGTTGATGTTGTGGTCTGTTGTTGCTGATGTGGTCTGTTGTTGAGTATGTGGTCTGTTGTTGCTGATGTGGTCTGTTGTTGAGTATGTGGTCTGTTGTTGAGTATGTGGTCTGTTGTTGATGTTGTGGTCTGTTGTTGAGTATGTGGTCTGTTGTTGCTGATGTGGTCTGTTGTTGATGTTTTGGTCTGTTGTTGAGTATGTGGTCTGTTGTTGAGTATGTGGTCTGTTGTTGATGATGTGGTCTGTTGTTGCTGATGTGGTCTGTTGTTGCTGATGTGGTCTGTTGTTGAGTATGTGGTCTGTTGTTGCTGATGTGGTCTGTTGTTGCTGATGTGGTCTGTTGTTGCTGATGTGGTCTGTTGTTGCTGATGTGGTCTGTTGTTGAGTATGTGGTCTGTTGTTGAGTATGTGGTCTGTTGTTGATGTTGTGGTCTGTTGTTGAGTATGTGGTCTGTTGTTGCTGATGTGGTCTGTTGTTGATGTTTTGGTCTGTTGTTGAGTATGTGGTCTGTTGTTGAGTATGTGGTCTGTTGTTGATGTTGTGGTCTGTTGTTGCTGATGTGGTCTGTTGTTGAGTATGTGGTCTGTTGTTGAGTATGTGGTCTGTTGTTGCTGATGTGGTCTGTTGTTGAGTATGTGGTCTGTTGTTGAGTATGTGGTCTGTTGTTGATGATGTGGTCTGTTGTTGCTGATGTGGTCTGTTGTTGCTGATGTGGTCTGTTGTTGCTGATGTGGTCTGTTGTTGATGTTGTGGTCTGTTGTTGCTGATGTGGTCTGTTGTTGCTGATGTGGTCTGTTGTTGAGTATGTGGTCTGTTGTTGAGTATGTGGTCTGTTGTTGAGTATGTGGTCTGTTGTTGCTGATGTGGTCTGTTGTTGCTGATGTGGTCTGTTGAGTATGTGGTCTGTTGTTGAGTATGTGGTCTGTTGTTGAGTATGTGGTCTGTTGTTGAGTATGTGGTCTGTTGTTGATGATGTGGTCTGTTGTTGCTGATGTGGTCTGTTGTTGCTGATGTGGTCTGTTGTTGATGTTGTGGTCTGTTGTTGCTGATGTGGTCTGTTGTTGCTGATGTGGTCTGTTGTTGAGTATGTGGTCTGTTGTTGAGTATGTGGTCTGTTGTTGAGTATGTGGTCTGTTGTTGCTGATGTGGTCTGTTGTTGCTGATGTGGTCTGTTGTTGCTGATGTGGTCTGTTGTTGCTGATGTGGTCTGTTGTTGCTGATGTGGTCTGTTGTTGAGTATGTGGTCTGTTGTTGAGTATGTGGTCTGTTGTTGATGTTGTGGTCTGTTGTTGAGTATGTGGTCTGTTGTTGCTGATGTGGTCTGTTGTTGCTGCAGGTCTGGAAAGTCTCGGTGTGTATCGCGGTCTGAGCGGAGGAGGTCCGGACACCCGGCAGCTGGCCGATGCAGGTGAGGAGGCGTCTTCTTCTACTGGCGGACATGTTTGGAGTTTATAGAGTAGAGATGCAGACAGGAAGTAGAGAGAGAGAGAGGGAGAGCTGCATCTTCACCACCAACAGGATTCTTCTTATCTAGAAACTACAAATGAGTCAGCCAGGGAGGAGGCGGGGCTTAGTACCAGAGAGGAGGCGGGGCTTAGTGCCAGAGAGGAGACAGGGCTTAGTGCCAGAGAGGGGGCGGGGCTTAGTACAAGAGAGGAGGCGGGACTTAGTGCCAGAGAAAAGGCGGGGCTTAGTACCAGAGAGAGGGCGGGTCTTAGTACCAGAGAGGAGGCGGGGCTTAGTACCAGAGAGGAGACGGGGCTTAGTACCAGAGAGAGGGCGGTCTTAGTACCAGAGAGGAGGTGGGGCTTAGTACCAGAGAGAGGGCGGTCTTACTACCAGAGAGGAGGTGGGGCTTAGTACCAGAGAGAGGGCGGTCTTAGTGCCAGAGAGGAGGCGGGGCTTCCCTCCCCACCCCAACCAGATGTACTCCATCACGGCTGAAATCTCCACTATCGCTGCTTTGTACATGTTGAAGTCCCAGATCCACCAGGAACCCAGACCCCGTCCTCTCTGGGTTCATGACATCGTCATGACATCATATAAATATAAATAACTGGGGGGGTGTTTGTTTTCAGACCTGGAGCAGCTGGAGGTGTCGTCCCTGTGTGACGGGGTGTTCCGGTTCCTGCAGGACTTGCCCAGTCCGGTCCTGCCGTCCTCGCTGCAGGCCGACATGATTCAGGCAGTGCAAGGTCGGGATGAAGCCTCCGCCACGCCGCCGCCGCCGCCGCCCTCAGCAGCGTCCAAGTCCGTTAACCCTCCACTGTTTGTGTCTGCAGAGGTCCGGGACCTGGAGGAGTGTGCCCAGGTGCTGCGGGGGGTCGCCAGCTCGCCGGCCTGCCCGGCCCAGTACGGCCTGACCCTGCTCAGCGTGGTCCGACACCTGGCCCGGCTCTGTCTGCACGGCTCCAGGAACCAGCTGAGCCCCCAAAACCTGGCCGAGACCTTCAGCCCGCTGCTGTTCAGACAGGCTGCAGGGTCAGTAAACACCCCGTTATCATTTTAGTGTTCAACACCGCCGATCTGTATCTAATCTGACGGCAAGTCTCTGTTCCCGGTTCAGGTCTGAGTCCAGTCTGGATCCTCTGGTTCAGGTCCTGGAGGTTCTTATAACCAGCGAGCTCAACATGAACCAGGCTGCACCAGGTTTGTGTGTTTACTTATATGTTGATTACATTTGTATCAGATAAGTTTAAAAAACGGCTGTAGATAATTAATCTGGCAGATCAGCTTATCGATCCGGGTCCTGAAGGTCCTGAAGGTGGTCTTGATTCAAAACTATGAAGTTGATCAGCTCTAAATGATTGATCTCTATAAGAATGAAAGTTAACGGGGTAAATGATGTGATCAGTTAGAGAGAAGGCGTCTCACTCTGGTGTTTCAGTGTCATGATACAGGAGGTGTTACTCCGATACGGCCAAAATATTATACTTGAGTTTATGTGATTTCTTCGATATTTAACTTCATATTTACAACCAGATTTCACATTTAACAGCCATATTTGAGACATATTTTTGGTAAAACATGAGACATATATAAGTACCCGTTCAGGTGAAGAGTGGTACTGCAGCAGGGAGACAGAAACCCACTAAATGATAAAGAATCAGGATGAAGTTCTGTGAGAAGTTGATGAAGGGAAGCTGCTGAAAGCAGGAAGACCACACAGTAAGTGTAGAAAGCTCTGGTCGAGTTGGTGGTTCCTGAGAAACCCAGTAAAACCAGACTCCAACACGTGGTCTCTGGTGGATCATGTGATGATGGATTACAGGAGACGCTGGACAGATTCAGAAAAGATGCCGAGTCATTTTATCAGAACATCTGGTCTCTGAGCCACGTTGTTGTTTTCCTGGTTTTCTGAATGGAGTTCTGCTGATCCAGGACCAGCTCAGAGCGGTTCCTGTCCTGCTGATCCAGGACCAGCTCAGAGCGGTTCCTGTCCTGCTCCATGGTTTGATGGTTTGACCTGGACCTGGACCTGATGCGTCAGGATACATTTTCAGTAACGGTCTTTGTTGGAGAGACGTAACGGAGGACAGCGTGTCGGTGATGCATCCTCCAGCATCACATGACCTGTTTGACTGGAGGCAGCGAGTTTTAAATGTTGCCGTGGAGACGAATCCTCCCTCGTCGCTCTCAGGTCCTCAACATGGCAGCGAAGTCCGGTTCTTAGTCCAGATGAGATTAAGGATTGTTTGCTCTACTTTTCAGATTTGCTCCTTAAACGATGATTTGATGCCCGATTAGAGGCGAAAGCTTAAAACGTCACATGAATTTAATCTTTCTGACTTCTTTGATCATAATTTAAATTAAAATGTTGCCAGTTCTAAACTTGGAGAAAGTTTATTAGATCCTCTTTTATGAGGAAAAAAACATCATAGGAGATCTCACCGCGTCTGAAGTTATGAAGAAGAAGAATCTATAAGATATATGTATATATATATATATATATATACATATACATACATACATACATGCATGCATATACGTATAAATATATATATATACATACATATACATAGATGCATATATATATACGTATAAATATATATATTTATATATATTTATACGTATATATATATATGCATCTATGTACATGTATGTATATATATATATATATCATGAACTCTGAGGTAAAACAAATGGATCCAGGTGTTTTTTTGGGTCTAGGATAAATACTGGTTTTCCAGAAGCAGGAAGGATCCACATAAAGCAACAAATGTCCATGAAAAACATTTGTACATGGTGTGATTGGTACTTTATTATTTCACTACATCATCACATTAAATAAGAAACAAATAGTCCGGTCACATAATAATAATAATAATAATAATAATAATAATAATAATTCCATTAATGACTCGTGAATGAGCAGTTCATCGTTATGTCACTGATTCATCCGGTCGGGCCGAGCGGCAGCTGAAACGATGACATCATCCATCCACACAGTGAAAGATGCAGCAGAGGAGGGGAGGGGGGGGTGTTGCCTCGGTGATATCACTGCCATCGCAGGATTGGCTGGGGGCAACGGTGATGTCACACATCTCCAAGCTGCTCTCCTGAGCTTTGAACTGAGGCTCGCGGAGGGAGACGGACGGAGACCAAAAGTTGCGTCGCTTTAAACCTTTTTAACCAGCGGAGACGACTGCAGGTCTGGGATCAGTTCTCTGGGCGGCTGGTTTCTCTGTGGACGAGTCTGAGGATGTGAACGGTCGACCTGCAGGTGCAGAGGGGGGGTCCAGGGGGAAGGAGCAAATCCTGCAGAACCGAGTGGTCAGTGCAGTCTTTAAATCAGAAGTGACAAAAAGAGAGATCGAGACCAGGACCCGTTTCTAGCAGATGACGTCAGGCTTCCCCCGAGGCTGGATCAGCTGTAGTCCGGACATCATGAGAGCCACTTCAGGAGGATCTGGGTTTGGTTTCTCACTCCTGAAGCTTCGCCGAGGCGGCTGAAGGTTTTTTTCCGAGGCGGACATGGAGCGAGAGGAGGGAGGCCGGGTCGAGGCCGAGCCCCCCAGGGGCCGAGACCAGATCCTCTGCTACATTAGTATGCAGAGTCCAGGTAGGAGCTCAGACCTGAACCTGGAGCCCGACACCTGGCCGTAGTCTGGCTCTCCTGTTGTCCTGCTGATTAGGATCAGGTTTTATCAGAAGTGATGATTTCATTTAGCGTTTGTGTTTGTGGTTATGTAGCTCGTAAACATGAATCGCTCCGATCACGTTGCTATGACAACGATATCTCGGTATCTAACAACCGCAGTATGATGGACTAGCATCCATCTAGGCTGCTCCTCCCGTTCCTGCCATGACGTCACCTTTTCATTCTCATTCAGCGCTTCCTGTCTCGGTCGCCATGCGGTCCGATACGCTCTCTTCATTGGGAACAATTGGAAAATTCTAGAACGTTAAGTTGAATCTCTCGTCTTGTTGCAGCGTTGCCTCCTAAACCCGTCAAGTCTGCGGCTCCAGCTGCTTCCTGCAGCTTCAACAACAGCATCTCCCTGCAGGACGCCGAGTGGTACTGGGGAGACATCTCCAGGTAATACACACGTCCGGTAGGACACACATCCCGGTAGTACACACGTTTGGTCATACACACATCCGGGTAGTACACACGTCCAAGCAATACACACATCCAGGTAGTACACATGTCCGGGTAATACACACATCCAGGTAGTACACATGTCCGGGTAATACACACATCCGGGTAGTACATGCGTCCAAGCAATACACACATCCGGGTAGTACACACGTCCAAGCAATACACACATCCGGGTAGTACACACGTCTGGTAATACACACATCCGGGTAGTACACACGTCCAAGCAATACACACATCCGGGTAGTACACACGTCTGGTAATACACACATCCGGGTAGTACACACGTCTGGTAATACACACGTCTGGTCATACACACATCCGGGTAGTACACACGTCCAAGCAATACACACATCCGGGTAGTACACACGTCTGGTAATACACACGTCCTGGTAATACACACGTTTGGTCATACACACATCCGGGTAGTACACACGTCCAAGCAATACACACATCCGGGTAGTACACACATCTGGTAATACACACGTCCGGGTAGTACACACGTCTGGTAATACACACGTCCGGGTACTATACACACGTCTGCTAATACACACGTCCGGGTAGAACATGCGTCTGCTAATACCCACGTCCCGGTAGTACACACGTTTGGTCATACACATGTCCGGGTAATACACAATCCGGGTAGTACATGCGTCCGGGTAGTACTAGGGATGGGTAAAAATATCGATTCAGCAATGCATTGCAATTCTTTTCCCCGCAATTCAATATCGATTCAGCCATTTTCTGAATCGATTCAAGCCCCTGGCCAGTGGGGGCGCTGTGACCGCCACCCTCGTGTGATTCGCGCTGTACGGACGGGGGCCGCACTAGACCAAACCATTACAATATGGCGACCGGTGTGAGTACAGCGCTCACACCGGCCGCGGAAGCGCTGCAAATAGGCGCGTAGCGGAGCCGCTTCCTTTCGGAGCCCGCTTCCTTTCGGCGCCCTTGTTAAGCGATAGTGTAGTTCACACCAGACGCGGAGCGCCGCGAATAGGCGCGGCCGTCCCGCGCTGTGAAGCGATCGTTTCGGCGTCTGCTCTATTCTTTGCGCGTGCCGCGAGCGAACGCGTCAGTTCTGGCAGGAAATCACACAAAGAGACACGAGACAATCCGGTCAATTTTCAAAATAAAAGCAATTTTCAAAATAAATTCCGCGATTAACAAATGCGATCATAGTTGTGTATCTCAACTCGCACTGGGAAACAGGAAGAGAAAATACATTTAATAAATGTGAAGAGTAGATAAACAAATATGTGCATTTCAACGGTATATCTGCACTACTACTGTCTACTACCATAGCTTCCGCGGCCGGTGTGAACCCGTTACATGCACTGTAGTTCAGTGTTTAAGCAGTGTCCTGTTTTATCATATCATGAGTTATACCACGGCTGTTCATAAGGCATGAAACTAAATAAATTATTTGAAAAAATGATCTGGTACTCTTACTTGTGTATTTCTACTTGATACTGAATCGATATCGAAGCATTTCAATCAATATCGAATCGAATCGATATTGAATCGAATCGCGACCCAACGAATCAAAATCGAATCGAATCGTGAGATTCTAAACAATACCCAGCCCTAGGTAGTACACGCGTCTGGTAATACACACTTCCAGGTAGTACACATGTCCAAGCAATACACACGTCCGGGTGGTACACACGTCCGGGTAGTACACACGTCTGGTAATACACACGTCCGGGTAGTACATGCGTCTGGTAATACACATGTCCGGGTAGTACATGCGTCTGGTAATACACATGTCCGGGTAGTACACACGTCTGGTAATACACACATCCGGGTAGTACATGCGTCTGGTAATACACATGCCCGGTAAGTACACACGTCTGGTAATACACACATCCGGGTAGTACATGCGTCTGGTAATACACATGCCCGGTAAGTACACACGTCTGGTAATACACACATCCGGGTAGTACATGCGTCTGGTAATACACATGCCCGGTAAGTACACACGTCCAAGCAATACAATACACACGTCCGGGTAGTACACACGTCTGGTAATACACACGTCCGGGTAGTACATGCGTCTGGTAATACACATGTCCGGGTAGTACACACGTCTGGTAATACACACATCCGGGTAGTACATGCGTCTGGTAATACACATGCCCGGTAAGTACACACGTCTGGTAATACACACATCCGGGTAGTACATGCGTCTGGTAATACACATGCCCGGTAAGTACACACGTCTGGTAATACACACATCCGGGTAGTACATGCGTCTGGTAATACACATGCCCGGTAAGTACACACGTCCAAGCAATACAATACACACGTCCGGGTAGTACACACGTCCGGGTAGTACACACGTCTGGTAATACACACATCCGGGTAGTACATGCGTCTGGTAATACACATGCCCGGTAAGTACACACGTCCAAGCAATACACACGTCCGGGTAGTACACACATCCAGGCTGCTTCCTCACATGGTGGAGTATAAGTACACTGTGGGAGTAGTACTTTCACTGCAACAGAGTACTGCAACTAGTACCGTGTGGTTTAGGTAATTTCATTGTAGCAGTATATTAATCGTTGGATATTACTTTTACTGCAGCATAATAGTTTGACTGTGGTATTAGTACTCCTACTAGAGCACATGGTCCTTTATAATACTATTCAAATTTCATTGCATATTTTTTTCAATATTCAAATTATATTCAAATATTTAATGCTCAAATTCAGCCTATTATTAATATTTACTACACAGGCTTACACGTTGCCAATGCCATTATCGGCAATGTGGTTGTTTTACTTCCTGTCCACTAGAGGGCGTTCCAAAAACATCACCAATAAACATGTTGAATCACCAACAGCTGACAGCTTCCTAGACTTCAGCATTCGAAGAGTACTGATTCTTTTACTATTTGAATTCTATTCTATTCCCCAAGTTCATTCCAACAGCCCCGACTCCTACTGTAACAGTTATTTTGACAGTGTGGTATTAGTACTCCTACTGATAACAGAGTATTTGTGTTGTGTCCTGTAGAGAGGAGGTGAACGAGAAGCTGAGAGACACAGCTGATGGTACGTTCCTGGTTCGAGACGCCTCCACCAAGATGCATGGGGATTATACTCTGACTCTCAGGTAAACAGAGATTATACTCTGACTCTAAGGTAAACGTCCTCACCATGAGGATGCTTTTATTTTGAAGTCAGTTTTCTTACCGTTGTACCTGTAATACACATGCACGGTAAAACAGGTTCCCTAGTTGTCCCACGTAGGAACCCGGCTGACCGGCCGGTCTGGTGTAACGAGTCTGTTTGAACCTCCAGGAAAGGAGGAAACAACAAGCTGATAAAGATCTTCCATCGGGAGGGGAAGTATGGCTTCTCTGACCCCTTGACCTTCAGCTCGGTGGTGGAGCTGATTAACCATTACCGCCACGAGTCCCTGGCCCAGTACAACCCCAAGCTGGATGTCAAGCTGCTCTACCCGGTCTCCAAGCACCAGCAGGTCTGGACCCAGTCTGAGCTCAGGGATGGTTTCTGGGTTGCTCAGGTGTTGTTGTTGATGTTGTTGATGTTGATGTTGTTGTTGTTGTTGTTGATGTGGTGGTGGTCCAGGACCAGGTGGTGAAGGAGGACAGTATTGAAGCTGTGGGGAAGAAGCTCCATGAGTATCACCTGCAGTACCAGGAGAAGAACCGAGAGTACGACCGGCTGTACGAGGAGTACACCAGAACCTCACAGGTACACAACACACCTGCAGGACACACAACACACCTGCAGCACACACGACACACAACACACGTGCAGCACACACGACACACAACACACCTGCAGCACACACGACACACAACACACCTGCAGCACACACGACACACAACACACCTGCAGGACACACGACACACCTGCAGCACACACAACACACCTGCAGGACACACGACACACCTGCAGGACACACGACACACCTGCAGCACACACGACACACCTGCAGGACACACGACACACCTGCAGCACACACCTGCAGGACACACGACACACAACACACCTGCAGGACACACCTGCAGGACACACAACACACCTGCAGGACACACGACACACCTGCAGGACACACCTGCAGGACACACAACACACCTGCAGGACACACAACACACCTGCAGGACACACAACACACCTGCAGGACACACAACACACCTGCAGGACACACGACACACCTGCAGGACACACCTGCAGGACACACCTGCAGGACACACCTGCAGGACACACAACACACCTGCAGCACACACGACACACAACACACCTGCAGGACACACGACACACCTGCAGGACACACGACACACCTGCAGCACACACGACACACGACACACCTGCAGCACACACGACACACGACACACCTGCAGCACACACGACACACCTGCAGCACACACGACACACCTGCAGCACACACCTGCAGGACACACGACACACCTGCAGCACACACCTGCAGGACACACGACACACCTGCAGGACACACGACACACCTGCAGCACACACGACACACCTGCAGGACACACGACACACCTGCAGCACACACGACACACCTGCAGGACACACGACACACCTGCAGGACACACGACACACCTGCAGGACACACGACACACGACACACCTGCAGCACACACGACACACGACACACCTGCAGCACACACGACACACGACACACCTGCAGCACACACGACACACCTGCAGCACACACGACACACCTGCAGCACACACGACACACCTGCAGCACACACCTGCAGCACACACGACACACCTGCAGCACACACCTGCAGGACACACGACACACCTGCAGCACACACCTGCAGGACACACGACACACGACACACCTGCAGCACACACCTGCAGGACACACGACACACGACACACCTGCAGGACATGCAACACACCATCAGGACACACAACACACCTGCAGGACACACGACACACCTGCAGCACACACGACACACGACACACCTGCAGCACACACGACACACGACACACCTGCAGGACACACGACACACCTGCAGGACACACGACACACCTGCAGGACACACGACACACCTGCAGGACACACGACACACCTGCAGGACACACGACACACCTGCAGGACACACGACACACCTGCAGGACACACGACACACCTGCAGGACACACGACACACCTGCAGCACACACGACACACGACACACCTGCAGCACACACGACACACGACACACCTGCAGGACACACGACACACCTGCAGGACACACGACACACCTGCAGCACACACCTGCAGGACACACGACACACCTGCAGCACACACCTGCAGGACACACGACACACCTGCAGGACACACGACACACCTGCAGGACACACGACACACCTGCAGCACACACGACACACCTGCAGGACACACGACACACCTGCAGCACACACGACACACCTGCAGGACACACGACACACCTGCAGGACACACGACACACCTGCAGGACACACGACACACGACACACCTGCAGCACACACGACACACCTGCAGCACACACGACACACGACACACCTGCAGCACACACGACACACCTGCAGCACACACGACACACCTGCAGCACACACCTGCAGCACACACGACACACCTGCAGCACACACCTGCAGGACACACGACACACCTGCAGCACACACCTGCAGGACACACGACACACCTGCAGCACACACCTGCAGGACACACGACACACGACACACCTGCAGGACATGCAACACACCATCAGGACACACAACACACCTGCAGCACACACGGCACACAGAACCAGCTGATAGGTGGACTCCAGTCACATGACTTCACCTGTACCTTTTGATTTAAATACTACAATCCACCTTCTTTGTTTCCTCCTCTTCCTCTCCTCCTGCTCCTCCTCCTGCAGGAGATCCAGATGAAGAGGACGGCCATCGAGGCCTTCAACGAGACCATAAAGATCTTCGAGGAGCAGTGTCAGACTCAGGAGCGATTCAGCAAAGAGTACATTGAGAAGTTTCGCCGAGAGGGCAACGACAAGGAGATCCAGAGGTAGAGCTGTTGCCACGGCAACTATGACGGAGACCTTTTTAAAAAACACACACACACACACACACACACACACGTGAAGGAGACCTTGTTGCCATGGCACCAGAGCCTGCAGGAAGAAACCACCTGCTGGTAAATTGACTGTGAAGGAAAATAAAGGTTCAACCTGCTAAAAGGTTTGTTTGATGAAGTTCATCTGAGACCTGGTGAGACCTTATTAGAGACCTTATTAGACCTGATGACACCTGGTTAGACCTGGTGAGACCTTATTAGACCTGATGACACCTGGTTAGACCTGGTGAGACCTGATTAGACCTGGTAAGACCTGATGACACCTGGTTAGACCTGGTGAGACTTGATTAGATCTGGTTAAACCTGATGACACCTGATGACACCTGGTTAGACCTGGTGAGACCTTATTAGACCTGGTGAGACCTTATTAGACCTGGTGAGACCTTGTTAGACCTGGTTAGACCTGGTGAGACCTGATGACACCTGGTTAGACCTGGTGAGACTTGATCAGACCTGGTTAGACCTGGTGAGACCTGATGACACCTGGTTAGACCTGGTGAGACTTGATTAGACCTGGTGAGACTTGATTAGACCTGGTTAAAACTGATGACACCTGATGACACCTGGTTAGACCTGGTGAGACTTGATTAGACCTGGTTAGACCTGGTGAGACCTGATGACACCTGGTTAGACCTGGTGAGACCTAATTAGACCTGGTTAGACCTGGTGAGACCTGATGACACCTGGTAAGACCTGATGACACCTGGTTAGACCTGGTGAGACTTGATTAGACCTGGTTAAAACTGATGACACCTGATGAGACCTGCTTAGACCTGGTCTGATCCTGTTCCAGGATCATGGAGAACTACGACAAGCTGAAGTCTCGTATCAGTGAGATCGTGGACAGCAAGCGCCACCTAGAGGTGGACCTGAAGAAGCAGGCGGCCGACTACAGGGAGATCGACAAGAAGATGAACAGCATCAAACCAGACCTGATCCAGCTCCGCAAGACCAGGGACCAGTACCTCATGTAAGACCTGCACACTCTGAAACACACAGAGGTGGTGTGGTCCTTGTACTCACGGCTGTGTACTCTGTGTACTCTTGTGTACTCTGTGTACTACCAGGTGGTTGACCCAGAAGGGAGTCCGTCAGAGGAAACTGAACGAGTGGCTCGGCCTGAAGAACGAAACCACGGAGGAGTGAGTCTGTCTGTCTGTCTGTCTGTCTGTCTGTCTGTCTGTCTGTCTGTCTGTCTGTCTGAATGAATGCAAGGCATTCTGGGAGTTATTAGGATTCAGTGTAAAAGAAACGGCCACCAGGGGGCCTTTAAGCCTGTCAGCGTGTTATATCTGTCATCTGATGCGTAGCGTGTTGTTGTCATGGTAACAGTGAGTACAGCATGGTGGAGGATGAGGAGGACCTTCCTCACCACGACGAGCGTCTGTGGCGTTTAGGAAACATCAACCGTCTTCAGGCCGAGTCTCTGCTGCGAGGGAAGAGAGACGGGACCTTCCTGGTCCGGGACAGCAGCAAGTCAGGCTGCTACGCCTGCTCCGTGGTGTAAGTCTCACTCTCTACCTGTCTCCCTGCCTGCTTCAGGTCTACCTGTTTACCTGCCTATCTACCTCTTTACCTGTCTACCTGTTTACCCGTCTATCTACCTCTTTACCTGTCTACCTGTTTACCCGTCTATCCACCTCTTTACCTGTCTGCCTTCTTCTCCTTTTTTGACCTCATGTGATCTGTGTCTCCCTCAGCGTGGACGGAGAGGTCAAACACTGCGTCATCAACAAGACCGGCACCGGGTTTGGCTTCGCCGAGCCCTACAACCTGTACGGGTCCCTGAAGGAGCTGGTCCTGCACTACCAGCACACCTCGCTGGTCCAGCACAACGACTCGCTGAACGTCACACTGGCCTTCCCCGTCTACAGCCAGCAGAGACGGTGACCCCCCGGTGACCCCCAGCGACCACGCGACACGTTCATAGTCCCGCATGATAACTGGACAATATAAACCGTCCTGGTTTCAATCAATACACCTGTTACCATGACGACGAGGCACCATGACGTTCTGGAGGAAAAACGTTTTACTGTCCAGTCCACGCTCGCGGTCAGAGTCACATGGGACGCATTTCCTCAGTTTTTAGACGCGTTAAAATATTCTCAACGCTCCTCAATGTCACACTTGACAACCAATCACATGGAGCAAGGGGCGGGCTTTACTACCGAACCACTTCCTTCCTGTTGTGATGGCGGTACAGAACAGGAACCGCCTTAAAACATCAAACACATTGCAATTCAGTGCAAAGCTAGCGGCTAACGGCTAGCGGAGGTGACCTTGAGTCACCTGATGATGCGTTTCTCTAGTCAGCAACAATGAGGTCATTTATAACACTGTCATGGTGGAAACTCAGTTTTTGGTGTGAAATAGAAGAAAATAATACATCCAGTTGTTTGAAAGAGATCACATTAATATAAAATATAAATTGATATGAATTAAATATGAATTATGACCGTTTAACTTCTAACGCTAAAACATTTACTGGAGGAAAAGGATTTCACACACATTTACATCTGTTTGTTTTTGCAACGTAACTCGGATATCTGAGGGAAAATGGCCGTTCAGGTTCACGACCACCCAGAGGATAAGCCCCGCCCCCTTCTTGGAAAAATATCTACGTTAGTCAACGACAAAGGACGTGTTTGATTGATCCTGCTAGCTAGCTAACTTAGCTACGTTCCGGAAACATCATCGGTCTCTCCGTTGAACACAGAACATGTTAAGTCTGGAATAAGATCCCATGGAGGGACAGGAAGGGGGCGGGGCTTCATTATGAACAGAAAGGCGTCGCATGTGATCGCGACCTCGCTGCGACTCATCGCGTTGAGGTCCTGAACGTCTCCTTGTTTTTGTCTCGTTGGAGGTCAGAGGTCACGTGGACCGGACCAGTGGACTCCTTTAATCATGACCCTGAACCGCTGATCCAAAACACGTCAACGCAACTGATGATGTCACAGACAAAATGGTGGACAATCCAGAGAGACTTCTCTACAGAAACACTGTGAGTGAACAACGTTTAGAACGAAGAGTCGACCCGAGCTGCGTTTTTTTGTACTTCAGGAAAAAATAAAGACGAATCATCCAAAGACTCTAAAACGACCGTCAGTGTTCTTCAAGGTCCGGTCTCTTCAAGGTCCGGTCTCATCAAGGTCCGGTCTCATCAAGGTCCGGTCTCTTCAAGGTCCGGTCTCTTCAATGTCCGGTCTCATCAATGTCCGGTCTCATCAAGGTCCGGTCTCTTCAAGGTCCGGTCTCTTCAATGTCCGGTCTCATCAATGTCCGGTCTCATCAAGGTCCGGTCTCGTCAAGGTCCGGTCTCTTCAAGGTCCGGTCTCTTCAAGGTCCGGTCTCTTCAAGGTCCGGTCTTCAGGTCTCTTCAGGTCCGCTCAGGTCCGTCTGATCTTCACCGAGCGGATCTACGATTCTTCAACTGTTTTCATTTCAATAAACGTCAGTCAGCACAAAGATTTTACTGATGAATCCTTCCGGATCTTTTGGGATCTACCGGATCCTCACGTTTCAAGGACTCGACGATTAAACGCAGCCTGAAAACTTTACTGATGGATTTTTATGTTTTTCTTCCTCTTTTGTGCTTTGGACTCGACTTCCTTTGAACCCGGTACACGAGATGATTTCAAGGACTCTCAAAGTATTAAATCTTTTTCTTTTTTTTTTTTTACAACCTGGATCAGATTCTTTTTTTGTTTTGTTTGGAAATGCCTTGAACTTTTCAAATTTGACTAATTTCCACAAAATGTGCTTTTTTCCTTTTTATTCTGACATTGAAACCCAACTAGTGAACACAAACAAGAATCTGTAACACGAGGTTAAATAAAGCTGTTGGTCTGAAGGCTTCAGTCACAAACGCCTGATGTTTCCTTTTTATTTCTTCTCCGCAATCAATAATCAGTCTGCTAGTTCGCGTGTGGGATCATTTTCACACTTTTATACTTGAGATTTTGTGCGTCTGAATCTGAGGAATTTACATATAAATACATTTTGAATAAAACACGTATACTGGTACGGTACGTGATCACCAAACATGAATCCAGTCTTCCTTAAATATGACTTTTATTCAGTAGCTAGCTTAAAAAAAATACAGAACGTTTTGTGCCAAATTCTGTGACCCAATCAGATCGAGGCGAAGTCTCACATGGTCCAGTGGAACCAAGGAACTGTATCTTGGAAAAATGTCTACATTTTTTAAGATCCTGTTTTGAATTGTACGAAATCATAACAAACGTTGATGTATCTAAATAATAAAAGTAAACAAAATAAAATAATTTAAAACAAAATTATAATCCAGGGGAGTATGAATATTCCACAGAAAGGTGACTGAGCGTTTATACGATCTTCTTCGTGCTGAGCAACAAGCACACAGGAAAATGATCAACAGCGCCCTCTGCGGTCACCGAACCCGATGGGTGCATGGATGACGTCAGAGTGGCGTCAACTCCGGCGTCCTCCCTGCAGGGAGTGTTTTCTCTCCACATTAAATGGCGGACCGTGAAGATAAGCGCGCGTAACATCAGAGGCGCCGCCATTTTAACTGCAAACAACGAAGGTAAGACGTTAAAAACAGCGAAGGCTTCGATCGCATTTTCATGTGTTAGCTGTAGGTAGTATGGTGGTCTTCATTAACATCCCGTCTCGATCTACCGGAGAAAAATAATACGTGTAGCTCAACGGTAGCTAATGTACTGGCAACGGTTAGCTAATGTACCGGCAGCGGTTAGCTAATGTACCGGCAACGGTTAGCTAATGTACCGGCAACGGTTAGCTAATGTACCGGCAACGGTTAGCTAATGTACCGGCAGCGGTTAGCTAATGTACCGGCAGCGGTTAGCTAATGTACCGGCAGCGGTTAGCTAATGTACCGGCAACGGTTAGCTAATGTACCGGCAACGGTTAGCTAATGTACCGGCAGCGGTTAGCTAATGTACCGGCAGCGGTTAGCTAATGTACCGGCAACGGTTAGCTAATGTACCGGCAACGGTTAGCTAATGTACCGGCAACGGTTAGCTAATGTACCGGCAACGGTTAGCTAATGTTAGTTAATCAATTCTATATGATAACTCCATGTGGACACCGATAATGTTACCGTTACATGTGATGTCTCAGACTCGGCGGGAAACTAAACTGCGTGCTGTCTGAGTGTATAACTTTACCCTGCATCTCATGCCAGCTGTATTAAAAAAACAACACGTTGTGATTTAACTGCAATTTACAGATATAGTATGCCGAATTAACAACGAACAACAAAGTCATGGTTTGTTAAATCTGTCCTTTTATTATTGTTTGTGTTGCGCTGTTTTTAACAAATGTACGATGTCCTTGGGTGTCTAGAAAGGCGCCTAATAAAATGTATTATTATTAAGACGACACGGAAATAACTTAAAGAGACAGTGTGTAGGAATTACTCCCATCTAGTGGTGAAATTGTATTTTGCATTCAAACGAATAGTGCTCTCTAGCGTGTCGCTTTGTTGCAACTACAGTGGCTGTTATGTACCAAGAAGCTATGACAACATGTCATCCAAAACCACTTCACCAGTAAGTAATTACTCCTGGAGTAAGATAGTGATTTATGTTGCCATGTTGATATGGGTTTAGTTTTGGTAGCCTTCCAACAACTAAACACACAACAAACACAAACAAATGTAACTAAAGCGCTTATATTGCTCTACAACACTGACTGTTAAAGGTTGTATCAGCGATTCTGGGTTGAAACATAAATGATCACATTCATCTGTTTTTACCCGCCCCATAAGCAGGCCATCAAAAAACCGCGTCTCTCTAGGCAGCCTAGGCTCCGAGATCGCACACAAAAACAAATGGTACTACCAACACCTCAAAAGCAAAATAAACAGTGTTCCAACCAATCACAGACAAGGGGTGGGTGGCACGTTAATGAAAATGTGCGTCCATGATCATTTTCAAAACACGGGAGGGAGGGGCTAGCTGGCTCTGTTTGTTTTGGATCTCGCAACGGAAGTGAGGGCAACCAGAATCGCTGACACAACCTTTAAAGGCAAGAGGTCGTCCACCACGGGCGAATAACAAAGCTCGGTAAAAGTCGCTCTCTGGGAGCTCCAGGGGGAACAGCGGGACGTGGGTGCGCAGTATCCGAGATCTGTGCCCCACAGGCGAAAAAATCCAGATCCGAACCCGTGACCGCGGTACGTGGGGCGGATCCGAACCCGTGACTGTGGTATGTGGGGTGGTAACTCTACTGCTAAGCTATCAGCGCAGTTAACTATTTTTATCTATCTTGTCTGATCTACTAGTGTCCTTATGATGGGGCAGTCATATTATACGACTTATGCATTCACACAGTCGGTGGGTTTTTGCCAGCTGTACTTCCTGAATGTTGCAGATGAAACTGTTGCTTTTTGCCTGTATTATATGTTTAACTTCGTATTTCTGTAAGATAATGGATCGCTCCTCGTACGTGAAATACGCCGCTCCGCTGCCGTAGACTGATCCATGTTTGTGATTGGTCAAATGCTCCTACCTCGACAGGGAAACCCTGGTTGACTTAAGGTTGATAACCAGCTTGGTGTGACCGCTTATCTCTGATTGCCTTTGTTAGGTTTACTTAAGCTGGATAACTGAAAGATACCCTGGTATGTTGAACTGGCTGAGTAGTACAGGCCTCTGGTCCTGGTGGTTTCAGATGGGTTCTAAGACCTTTGGAGGCTCCAATATAAAATGGCTAAATAATAAAACTGAAAGAAAACGAGGACAGACAGATGACAGAAACAAGTGGATGAGAAAATTAACTTTTATTGTCCGTCAGAGAGACCTTAAAGACGCGGAGTTGAACAGAAACCAGGCGCACACCGTCTGCTCTGAAACATCATCATCATCTGTGCTGAGACCAGATGTTCCTTTAAAACACAATGAAAACGGACCCTTTTAGAAAATAAAATCATTGTATTTCAGATTCTACTGACTGACCTCAAACTTTAAATTAATGTAAAAAAAAAAAAAAGTCCAGCGTGTCTATTTCTTCTTCTTCTTGCTCTTCTTCCCTCCTTCTCCCTGCTGAGAGCTGGTATCTCCTCCTCCACTCTTCTGGGTCCGGGTCTTCAGTTTGGGGATCATCTCGGCCACGTAGAACATCACGTCTTTTCCTGAGAAACAAAACAACACCATCAACAATCATCCCTGTACACCCGATGAATACGGTGCAGACAGGAAGTGGCGTTGCCGTGGAGACTTACGGGAGGTGAACTTGTCGTGACACAAGTTGCCGTCCTCCTGCTTCACCTGGACCCGGACCCGACCTCTGAACTGGACGTCCCGGTTCCACTCTCTGGGATGCATCTTGTTCTGGAAACATGTTTATACGTGTACGCATGTCAACAGGAAGTGAGGGAGGGGGGGGGGGTGTAACCACAGGTCAATCAGGCGTTCCTTCTCACCTCCAGGTAGACGTTCATCCCGGCCGCCGTCAGCACGTCTCTGATCTCAGCGCAGGAAGGATTCTCCACCGCCTGCAGACAAACATCATCAGCTACTTGGTCACGCCGCCGCCATGCAGCTTCAAACAGCACATTCAAAGAAACAAACGGAGAGAACCTTCTCTGTGGGGATCCTCCGGCCTTCAGCCAGCGTCTTCTTACTGTTGATGTAGATCGGATAGATGCAGATGAACCTGAAACACATCACAGCGTTGGAAGCTGCCGTATCCCTCCGCCCCAACCTGCCAGCTATCAGTCTACACCCACGTCTGTCTGCCTGTTGACTGCACAGGTGGGAAGTCAGATCTCCCGACTGGCACCTGAAGGCAGCATGAGCCCCAACAGGAAACACAATCCTGCTGTTGGATTGGTGGGTCGGTTTATGATGTACAACACTAAAACCAGATTAAATACAACCAAGTCACTGCACTCTTTATAGACCAAACAATTAATCCATAGACTGAACTGTATCTACAGCGAGACGCCGCCGCCCGCAAACTCTCACATCTTTTAAACTGACCGTTGTCCATCTCAAATAAAGAGATTCAGCAACTGAAATTAGCTTATTTCTCGCCTAAAATGTTTTCAGAAACACCTTTCGGTGACCTATTTTCGTAAAATAAGAGGGAGGTGGGAGGCTGTGAGGGAGAACCATACAAGCTCGGAGGAGCACAGAGGGGAGGGGTGTGTGTGTGTGTGTGTGTGTGTGTGTGTGTGTGTGTGTGTGTGTGTGGGGTTTAACAAACATTGACCTGGACGAGCAACTTGTTGCTAAACTATTCGCTGACTATTTAACCTCACGGACTAACTTTATATTGTTACACCTCTATAATGTGAAGTCAAACATAGTCGGCCATAAGAATCAATGAGCCGACGTGGGTTCGACGCTCCACTGAAGGAGCCTTAATACACGTCATGCTAGAGGACAACGGCAGGCCTTCATGGGGGAATATGCCACAGTTTCTCCCGAAGACTACTAACATTACTCCTACTATGTTGGAGAAAGAAACGCGTCAAAATCGAGTTACTCAACATTTAACTCGGTTCACCAAACAGCGAGCTAACGTAACTCCCAGAACCCCCCATTCCTCCTCACAGCTGTAGCACGTCAGCTAAAAGCATAAACAGCTTCGACTCGGCTAGGCTAACGCGGCTAAGCTAACAGGCTAGCGGCTTCCACAACGTACCTCTCTTTGTCAGCGGGGTTTTCGGTTAGATGAGCCATCGTCGGTCGCGTCGGTTGTTCGTCTGACGACAGAAGGGTCGAGTTTTCAGCGGGATTCGGCGACTCACGACCCGGTTCGACACGCAGCCATACGGCCGCTCCACATGCACCGGGACCGACTCTTGACAACCGCGAGGTGCGCTTGATTTTAGGCACCAAGAGCGCCGGTGTTCAGTTCTGTTGAGTTACTTTAGTTTGAAGGGGCTCTAAACATACGTTCACATCCACAAAGCAAGTGTGAAATGAAGACACAACGAATTCACATCCAATAAGTAAAGATCTAGTAGAACGCAGCTAGCTGTCTTCTTCTTTTAGTTTGATGGGGGTGCAGCCGTGACCTAAAGTCATACCGCCACCTAGTGGAGTTCCGGAGTAGCAGCACGAATTAAAGTAAACAACAACAACTAGTAACTAACAGGGCAGCTGTTACAACATACATAACCATTCAAAGATGTGTAATCGGATATTGTTTTGATGTTTTAAACTTTTCTTCAATAATGACTATTTTAACAGCGGTTTTAAAAAGGACAGCAGAGTCCTGGACTAGAAAGCAGGATTTGAGGTTAGCGAGGTCACGTCAGGTTTAAATCTTTAGTCACGATATTTCACCAATAAGAAGAAGTTAAAGTCAGAATCAGACTAAAAGAAAACATTGTAAACGGTTAAAGGACAGCTGATAATAAATCACTGACAGTGTGAATGAAGAAATTATGTCTATAATTAGCTACGTGTGTATTATATTAAACGGAAGTAGTTCCTATATGGTTTCTCATGGCTTGTATGATAACATTTAAACCTTTTTCTTTCTGCTCCAGTGATGTAAGGCAGTATAATTTTCTCTGGTCATTTATTAATATACTCACTGATGAGTGTATGTTACATGTCATATATCGCTGCTTTTATGTTGCTGTGGGTAAGAAAACAATTTATCAAATTATGTATTTCCTCTCTTTCAAACAAAAGCTGTTAAAGCGTATTTTAAAAATGTTTTTTTTTATTGTATATTGATTTAAATGATCTTCTAATAGTCCCCCCGCTGTTTTAATTGTGTACTTGTAGGTTTGTAGTAATAAAGTTTTAGAAGAAGAAAAAAAAGAACAGTTTTCCCCTTCCGGAACTAGGTCGACGCTGCTCATTGGCTGTGCTTTGCTGTTGATCCCGCCTACCGGACTTGTCTTTCTTTTCGTTTGGACAGCCCAGTTGCGTCACTACAGCGTCCTCTTTGATTCGCTGAAAACATTTGGCGGGCCTCACAGCCGCCCGGTTCGAAACACAAAACAACACACGAACTCTTCCAGCAGTTTAACCGTAACCGAACTGTGGTTTTACCGCCGGGAAAACGACCGAGTCGACTTCGTTTGTTTGTCGCGGCGGGTAGAAGTCGACGCTGTCGGGATGGACGTCTATCAGGGCAACGGCGACGTAGCGGAGGTTTCCGACAAGCTGGAAAAGTGAGTACAGCTAACTAGCAGCTAACACCAATGTCCACGCCCACTAAGCTAACGTCACCGAGAGGTTAGCCACGTTTATGCTAACACTTGTACTGTTTGAATAGTCACAAAACTCCTCAATGAACAACTAAAATAAATGACGTCATATTATAGTAACATGGAGAACCTCGGTCATCCGTGTCCTGCTCATCTTTGAAAGCTGAGCTCTCAAAGGACCCGGATGACCGAGAACCGGACCTGTGTTTGGGATGAGGGGATCCGGGAAAGAGGACTTGGACTAGAGGAGAGACGTCTTCAGAGACTCTAAACCAGGTCCAGTTGGCCCAGATGAAGCTGTCAGAGATAGTCTGGTATCAGGGTTGGTACCGGTGCTGGAAATCCTTGAGAACACTTGAATGTTAGTGTGGTGTTTTCAAATGGAGACGCACGATCCGTGGGTAGAGCATATCGGCCGATACCGATCCGATACTGCTGTTGAATGAATGAACCGTATACCTTGCCATGTGAGTGAAGGCATCAGGCTTGACATAAACATTAGCCTTGTTAAAAAAACGTAACAAATTAGCACAGATATAAATGTACTTGATATTATTTATTAACAAATAACAAAGTGTACATTAGCAGCAAAATGAAATAAATAACCATGTAAAGTGCCCTGCAAACAGATATTTAAAAATGTAATATAAAATATAGCAGCTGCCTGAAACCCAACAAACAATGGCTTAATTAACCAGCGCTTGCTCCATGTTGCTGTTTGCTCATCACTAGCTGCTGTGCGTGATGACGTGACCAGCGTTGCAAACATAGAATGGAAGTGACTAGATTGCTGTAACTGTATTGCTGATCTTAATAAAAATGGAATGCTGGATCGTCCTCATTCATCCGATATCCGATCCGGTCATCGGATCGGTGCATCTCTAGTTTCAAGGTTTGAAAAGGTCTTGGATGTAGAATAATGGTCTATAAATGTGTGTTGTATGTGATGACATCTATGATAGAACAGAGAAAAGAAGATCTCCATATCTGAGGGACTGAAAACAGCATTTTCTGACATTTCTTTATGAAAAATGCCTTTTGATGATGAACAGATGATGAAAATAGTTGGTGATTATATTTCTGTGGATCTGTTAGTGGAATTAGTTTTCCTTTCATTTGTGGTCCTTCTGTAAAAAGCTGTCTCCAAACATCATGTTGGTTGTTTAGAGGACAATAACATCTCATTTAATGTGATGAACAAGTGACATAATAAGTAGACTGAATACTGACCATTGGATAGGTACAAACATGGAGTTTACCACAGCTGGAAGGGGCTGGAAAAGCATGGAAATGCACCTGGAAATGCTTGGAAAGTGCTTGAATTTGGAGAAGTTGTAGGAGCCCTGTAGTAATGTTACTTGTGTCCTTTAAAAAGTAACAGTAGTTCACTTACATTATACACCTACTACTTTTGCTTTTTTTAATGCTTATACTTTTGTAGTTTTACTACTAAAATGACTGGATGTGATTCCAGCTGTTTGTTGGACGACTGAACATGTGACGCTGTTTCTAACCCCGAGCTCGTCTCCACAGGTGTTTGTCTTTGGACCCCGAGGACAAGATGGAGTCCTACCACAGGTAATAATAATAAAGACTTCAAACATGCTTTCTGTGTACGATCACATGTCCCATTTAACCGTTAGCAGGGGGGTTTACACTGGGAACCGGTTAGAACCTGATATTATGTTTCATAAAACACTCCTCACTGCTCTGAAGTCAGCAGAGGAACCACAGCTGACTGGTGAATTCACTCTTTGACCAGCAGGTGGCAGACGAGTTCTCACAGCTCTTCACGGCTGTCTGAGGGAAGTTTCATGAGTGTTATAGGAGATTCACCTCATTTAATATTCCTATCATCACATTTAATGTTTTTGTGAATAAAGATTTCACTTTGGGGATTACATTTGTTTAACTTTCAGACATGATTGTTATCATGTAACGTCAAACAAGAGTTTAACGCTTCAATTTGTCTTAAGGATTTTATTGGTGACTGAAGTCACCTGACCTGTGTTTTCCTCCTGCAGGTTAATTCAGGAGGGTAAAGACGCCGGCAGACAGGGCGACATGAAGACGGCGCTGAAGCTCTTCAAACTGGCGTTCGACGTCCACCCAAGTGAAAAACTGGAAAAGAGGATAAAGAAGATTGAAGAACACATTAGTGAGGAGGAGGAGGAGGAGGACGATGACTTTGTGGACGTGAACGGCAGCGGTCTGATGCTCTTCAGGGAGCTCTACGACAAGCTGTACAACTACCAGAGGAACGGCGTGGCCTTCCTGTACGGACTCTACCGAGACGCCCGCCGGGGGGGCATCCTGGCCGACGACATGGGCCTCGGCAAAACCATCCAGGTCATCTCCTTCCTCTCCGGCATGTACGACAACGAGCTGGCCAAGCACACGCTGCTCGTCATGCCCACCTCCCTCATCACAAACTGGACCAAGGAGTTCGCCAAGTGGACTCCCGGCATGAGGGTCAAGGAGTTCCATGGCACCAGCAGAGAGAGGACCAGGAACCTGGAGAAGGTCCAGGGGAGGAGCGGCGTCATCATCACCACGTACACCATGCTGCTGAATAACTGGCAGCAGCTGTCGTCACACAACGGCAGAGAGTTCACGTGGGACTACGTGATCCTGGACGAGGCACACAAGATCAAGTCCTCGTCCACCAAAACGGCCAAAAGCGCCCACGCCATCCCATCCAAAAACCGGGTTCTCCTTACAGGGACGCCGGTCCAGAACAACCTGAAGGAGCTGTGGGCTCTCTTTGACTTTGCCTGCCAGGGAACCCTCCTTGGCACCGCCAAAACCTTCAAGACGGAGTACGAGAACCCCATCACCCGGGCCCGGGAGAAGGACTCCACTCCGGGGGAAAAGGCCCTCGGGTCACGAATGTCCGAGAACCTCATGGCCATAATAAAACCCTACTTCCTGCGCAGGACCAAAGCAGAAGTGCAGAAGACGAAATCAAACCTCAAGCAAGAGGACAGCCAAGACCCAGACCCCCCGAAGGACTCTGGAGCCGTCATGCCGACCCTGAAGAGGAAGAACGACCTGATTGTCTGGACTTACCTGAGCCCCGTCCAGGAGGACATCTACCGGCAGTTCATCTCTCTGGACCACATCAAGGAGCTGCTCATGACCACCAGGTCGCCGCTCGCCGAACTCAACATCATGAAGAAGTTGTGCGACCACCCGAGACTGTTCTCCGCCGCCGCCATCGCCAAGCTGGGCCTGGAGGACAGCGAGCAACACGACCACGTGAACTCGGACACCGGCAGCATCGCCAACGTCTCTGACGAAACCCTGATATCGGAGTCTGGGAAACTCGTCTTCCTGTTCGCTCTCCTGGAGAGGCTCCGCGAGGAAGGCCACCGCACCCTCGTCTTTGCCCACTACAGGAAGGTGCTCGACATCATCCAACGCATCCTCGGCAACCGCGGCTTCAAGGTCATGAGGCTGGACGGCACCATCACCCAGATCGCAGAGCGGGAGCGGCTCATCACCCGTTTCCAGACCGACAGCCGCTACCACGTCTTCCTGCTGACCACGCAGGTGGGCGGAGTCGGCATCACCCTGACGGCGGCGGACCGCGTCGTGATCTATGATCCAAGCTGGAACCCGGCGACCGACGCGCAGGCCGTGGACCGGGCGTACCGCATCGGCCAGACGGAGAACGTCGTCATCTACAGGTAACGCTTCATTTAACCACGGCTCCATTATTTAGAGGTTTATTTTTACTTTACTTTTTTTATTTAATTGGAGTACATTATATAGCATATATATGATAACATATATATCCATAATTTTCTTATATATATATATTGTATATTTCAAAAATAAAAACCATTGGAGATAAGAAGGGGGATAAGAATCATGTTATCACCAGATTATTAAGAGAACATCTGATAATCCTGATAGCCGTGATGTTAAACTTGGATCTCCGTCGGCAGGCTGATCACATGCGGCACCGTGGAGGAGAAGATCTACAGGCGGCAGGTCTTCAAAGACTCCCTCATCAGGCAGAACACGGGGGACAAGAAGAACCCGTTCCGGTACTTCAGCAAACAGGAGCTGAAGGAGCTGTTCATCCTGGAGGACCCGCGCTCCTCCACCACGCAGCTGCAGCTGCAGGCGCTGCACGCCCGACACCGCCGCACAGACCGCCAGCTGGACGAGCACATCGCCCACCTGCACGCCATGGAGATGTTCGGCATCTCTGACCACGACCTCATGTTCTCCCTCGACGTCAACCACGATGAGGACCCGGAGGACCAGGAGGCGCACCACTACATCGAGGGCCGGGTCCAGAAGGCCCAGGAGCTGATGAAGGCGGAGTCAGAGTTACAGATGCAGCTGGCGGAGAACATGGCGTCGAGTACGGAGCCGGCCTGGCTCCGACAACCGCCGCCCAACACCCGAGAGTCTCGGGAGAAAAGGGCCAGACCGAGTCCTTCCTTCCCCCCGCAGGACCGCCACTTCAACGGTTCTCCGGTTGTGGTGGACTTGGACCAGTCTGGTTCTGACAAGGAGACTGGACCACAGAATCGGAGCGTCCCAGTTATTGATCTAACGGCAGATGAAGGAACGTCAGAAGAACAAGTACAAGTGAGCCGAGAGGAAGACGGAGAGGAGATCCTGTATTCTCCCAAACAACCGTCTGTGAAGCAGGAGAGTTACCTGGAGGTGGAAGGCTCCACTCCCCAGGAGGAGGTCCAGGAGTCTCTGGGGATAATGGAGATCAGCGATGACTTTGTTCAACAAGTGATGGACGAGTCTGCGCTGGTCGACAACGGCATCACGCCCCCGACCAACAAGAGACTCTCCGCGCTGAAGCTTGATAAGACGGACGCGTCCTTCAGAGCCGGCTCCGGACTCGAGTCCTTCGAAGGCAACTTCAACCTGCAACTGGAGGAAAGCGACATGTTCTCGGACCAGGATGTCCCGGATCCCCAGGAGGATGTCCCGGATCCCCAGGATGTCCCGGATCCCCAGGAGGATGACCCGGATCCCCAGGATGACCCGGATCCCCAGGAGGATGTCCCGGATCCCCAGGATAACCCGGATCCCCAGGAGGATGTCCCGGATCCCCAGGATGTCCCGGATCCCCAGGAGGATGACCCGGATCCCCAGGATGACCCGGATCCCCAGGAGGATGTCCCGGATCCCCAGGATGACCCGGATCCCCAGGAGGATGTCCCGGATCCCCAGGATGACCTGGATCCCCAGGAGACCGACGCCGAGGAGAGGAAGCTGCTGTCGCAGCTGCAGATGGACGGAAGCTTTGACGTTTACAAATCTCTTAATGAGAGACGAGACAGAGAGGCGCTCGCCGTCGATGACGACATGGGCGCTGACGCCGACACGTCCCTGGAGGAGTCCGTCCTGTTCACCAAGAAGAAGAGAGCAGCAGTGATTTATGACAGTGAAGAAGATGAGGATTATGAAGAAGATAGGAGACCACTCAACAACTCCTTCCAGGTTCTAGAAGCCTCCACACCGAAGTCGGCCCCGGCTGGCCCCGCCCCTCTCCGCTCCAGGAAGAGCGTGGGAGGAAACACCTCCGTGGCCTCGCGGCGCTCCTTCCTCCTGTCCATCATCGAAGACATGGACCTGCAGCCGAGAGACATGGCGGCGGAGGAGGGGGAGGAGGAGGAGGAGGAGGAAGACGATGACTCAGAGAGGCATCCTGATGAGGAGGAAGACGACGTCATTGGTCCAAGTCATGATGAGCTTCAGATGGAGGAGACTGTCGGAGAGACGTTAAACACAGAAGGGGAGGAGGAGGAGGAGGAGGAGGACTCTGAATCCATGGATGAGACTGGACAGGAGACGAGCAGCAACATGGAGGAGTCGAGCAGCGCTCCGGAGCTCGCCTCCGATGAGCGGATGGATCAGTTCACCGCCGCCGAGGCGGGAGTGGAGGGCGGCGAGGAGGAGAACTTCGAGGCACTGGTCTCCAGAGGGAAGGAGTTCAAGAGTGGCGGGCGGCTGGACGAGGCCTTGGGCTTCTTCCTGAGAGCCATCGACCTGAAACCTGGAGACCCGGAGGTCCAGCTGATGACCATCCAGCTGTACCGGCAGCTGAGTCAGAGGAGGTGACGCCCTCCATACATACATGAACGTTGCTGACGGTTACAGAAATGACGATAAAAGTAGGTTATTGACGAGGTCACCCACTGACTCAACAGAACCGGGTTTCATGGTTGCTTCTTTTTCATCATGATGAAACCGGCTTTATTTCTGCTGATCTGTTGGTTTTAATAGAAAGTATAAATTACTTAATGTGTATATTTGTATCTAACTGAAAAATGGAAAAAAGTTTTGCTAGTAAAATGTTTTTGTCTATATTTGTATTTTTGGTTTGGACATGCAGACGTTTTGTAAATTCATATATAAATTAATTACATGTAAATTCATATATTCATAATCCCTGTGAATTAGAGGGTCCTCCTATCTTTATTTAAGGGTATTTGTAATTTTTTTTGTTAAAAAGGACAAAACATTTCATTTTAATCTATTAAATTGTGCAAAAAAATAAGGTACAGTATACACATTATTTTTAATAAATATTAACCAATCAGCAACCACTGTTACAAACTCTCATCGTTCATTGGCTGAGGGCTGAAAACTCTGAGGGGTGGGTTTGAATCCGTGTCGGGACATCCCGGCGGGGTTTAGTGAAGGTCGGTGTTTGACCAGCAGAGTTTCTGCTCCACATTAATAAAGTTATGATGTGAACAAGGGGGCGCTCGGTTTGCTCTCCTGGACGGCCGGTGAATGGCGCATGCGCGGATTAAGCTTTTGTTATTCGTTCTCACTCGAGCAGACGAACATGACTTCTGCTTAAAATACGGTAGATACATTTCAAAGTAAAAGCTCTGAAGTTAAATGTTACGATCAATTATGTAAATATTACATTCGTTTTATTATTCTTGTTGCCATTTTTTATTTTCATTCATTTTGAATTTCAAGTAATTCAAGTTGCTGAAGAATTCGATATGGAAATATGAATCGTTTTGTCTTCATAGTTGTTTTAGTTTTACACAAGTTCAATCCAAATAAAACCTGAATAAATTAACAGATGAATGATGATGATTAACAGAGTCACGTTTTTGTGTATGATGGAGAAACTGTTCATCTACATACGTAATATTTCTGGTAATTCATGCAGATATTAAGTGTTGAGGCAGAAAGTAGTTTCACATAATGCTTAACATCCCTCAGGAAAACCACAAAATACGTTTTCATGAATATAAAAAGTTGCCTGCACAAGTATAAAATGTATTATAAATATTTGTCTTTTCCTGTTTGTTTGTTTGTTTTAAGGAAACGGAACAACACATTCTCCTGCAGTGATTTAAAAATATGACATGCCAGAATTGGTTCTCTTGCTGTGAGAACAGTGCCAAAATATGTAAAAAGAAATCTGAATATTCATCAAAAAAGACTTGGAATTGGTTTCATTTTCTCTAATGAGAGCTACTCTTATTTTGAAGGGCGCCCGAGCAGCGGTGGGTGTTTCCGCTTGTTTGAGATTCCTATCGAGTTTACGAGGAGAGAAATATCTGCTCCTCGCGGTGAGGAGGACACACTTTACTGAAGGAGGACTGTCTGCTTCACCGGCGGGAACGTTCACACTCACTCCCCGTGTTGTAGTTCACGGATTTAACGGCGGAAACGTCCGCGGGAGACATTTTGTCCGCCGAGTGTTAGCTCCGCGGCTAACACGGAGCCCGGCTGGCCGCGCTGACGGGAATGGCTCGGCCGAGGAAGAAAACCTCTCCGGGGCGTTCAGCGTGAGGCTCTGCGGGGGAAACGGCTGGAAGGCAACAGTCAGAACTACAGGAATACCGAGGAGAACCTGAGGAGGAGGAGGAGGAGGAGAACCTGAGGAGGAGGAGGAGGAGGTCTGTGTGAGAGCTGACGTTTAGAAGAAGAAGACGATGGGAGGAAGAGTGGAACTCCTGGAGGTCTGCTGTCTGCTGCTGCTGACGATGAGTGGAAACTCCCACTGCAGAGGTGAGGGGGGTGAGGAGGAGGACACGGAGGGTGAGGAGGAGGACACGGAGGGTGAGGAGAGGACATGGAGGGTGAGGAGAGGACAGGGAGGGTGAGGAGGACAGGGAGGGTGAGGAGGAGGACACGGAGGGTGAGCAGAGGACAGGGAGGGTGAGGAGGAGGACATGGAGGGTGAGGAGGAGGACATGGAGGGTGAGGAGGAGGACAGGGAGGGTGAGGGGGGGACATGGAGGGTGAGGAGAGGACATGGAGGGTGAGGAGGAGGACATGGAGGGTGAGAGGAGGACATGGAGGGTGAGAGGAGGACATGGAGGGTGAGGAGGAGGACATGGAGGGTGAGAGGGGGACATGGAGGGTGAGGAGGAGGACAGGGAGGGTGAGGAGGGGACATGGAGGGTGAGGAGAGGACATGGAGGGTGAGGAGAGGACAGGGAGGGTGAGGAGGACAGGGAGGGTGAGGAGGAGGACACGGAGGGTGAGCAGAGGACAGGGAGGGTGAGGAGGAGGACATGGAGGGTGAGGAGGAGGACATGGAGGGTGAGGAGGAGGACAGGGAGGGTGAGGGGGGGACATGGAGGGTGAGGAGAGGACATGGAGGGTGAGGAGGAGGACATGGAGGGTGAGAGGAGGACATGGAGTATGAGAGGAGGACATGGAGGGTGAGGAGAGGACATGGAGGGTGAGGAGGAGGACATGGAGTGTGAGAGGAGGACATGGAGGGTGAGAGGAGGACATGGAGTGTGAGAGGAGGACATGGAGGGTGAGAGGAGGACATGGAGTGTGAGAGGAGGACATGGAGGGTGAGAGGAGGACATGGAGTATGAGAGGAGGACATGGAGGGTGAGGAGAGGACATGGAGGGTGAGGAGGAGGACACGGAGGGTGAGCAGAGGACAGGGAGGGTGAGGAGGAGGACAGGGAGGGTGAGGGGGGGACATGGAGGGTGAGGAGGAGGACACGGAGGGTGAGCAGAGGACATGGAGGGTGAGGAGGAGGACAGGGAGGGTGAGAGGAGGACATGGAGGGTGAGGAGAGGACATGGAGGGTGAGGAGGAGGACATGGAGGGTGAGAGGAGGACATGGAGTGTGAGAGGAGGACATGGAGGGTGAGAGGAGGACATGGAGTGTGAGAGGAGGACATGGAGGGTGAGAGGAGGACATGGAGTATGAGAGGAGGACATGGAGGGTGAGGAGAGGACATGGAGGGTGAGGAGGAGGACACGGAGGGTGAGCAGAGGACAGGGAGGGTGAGGAGGAGGACAGGGAGGGTGAGGGGGGGACATGGAGGGTGAGGAGGAGGACACGGAGGGTGAGCAGAGGACATGGAGGGTGAGGAGGAGGACAGGGAGGGTGAGAGGAGGACATGGAGGGTGAGGAGAGGACATGGAGGGTGAGGAGGAGGACATGGAGGGTGAGAGGAGGACATGGAGTATGAGAGGAGGACATGGAGGGTGAGAGGAGGACCTGGAGGGTGAGGAGAGGACATGGAGGGTGAGGAGGAGGACATGGAGGGTGAGAGGAGGACATGGAGTATGAGAGGAGGACATGGAGGGTGAGAGGAGGACATGGAGGGTGAGAGGAGGACATGGAGGGTGAGGAGGAGGACATGGAGGGTGAGAGGAGGACATGGAGTATGAGAGGAGGACCTGGAGGGTGAGAGGAGGACCTGGAGGGTGAGGAGAGGACATGGAGGGTGAGGAGGAGGACATGGAGGGTGAGAGGAGGACATGGAGTATGAGAGGAGGACATGGAGGGTGAGAGGAGGACATGGAGTGTGAGAGGAGGACATGGAGTATGAGAGGAGGACATGGAGGGTGAGGAGAGGACATGGAGGGTGAGAGGAGGACATGGAGGGTGAGAGGAGGACATGGAGGGTGAGGAGGAGGACAGGGAGGGTGAGAGGAGGACATGGAGTGTGAGAGGAGGACATGGAGTGTGAGAGGAGGACATGGAGGGTGAGGAGGAGGACATGGAGGGTGAGGAGAGGACAGGGAGGGTGAGGAGGAGGACAGGGAGGGTGAGGAGAGGACATGGAGGGTGAGAGGAGGACAGGGAGGGTGTTGTGGGTGATGGAGGGGATGGAGGGGATGAAGATGATGAGGTCCTCGTGGCTTTAATCACCAGAAGACGAAACAAACTTCACACATATAATATAATAATATTTGTACTTTTCTCTCATATTTTAATGAAGTGTCGGATACTTCAAGTACAACGCAGGGAGGGAACACACTCACCTGTTGCATCGTGGGAAACACTGAGTGCACAGTTTTTGGCGTTAAGGCCTCCACACACCGCCCAGACGTCCAACTGCCTTATCCGACCACTCTCCGCCCACTCTGTTGCCTCTCGTCTGACCCGTTCGGCAGTAAAGTTGCGTTGTACACACCGCTTCGACGTGCTTCCGACACCACAGCAGCGTGTACGTTCTGCGCTTGCGCGAGATGCAATAAGCCTCCTTAACAGCGGGTGGCGCTAGTCTCGTGCCAGTACTCCAAAACAGGAAAACAGGAAATGACGGAACGGAGTGCAGATAAAAACAACGCACACACAGTCTTGGTTCAGTATTCGTTCGACTCGAGAAGACCTTTGTGGACTAAATACTTGGCATTTCTGGAAAGATGGCTCTGGCTAGGGTGACACTCGCGTTGTGTGCTCTCGGGCTCATTATTTTACGAAGACGTCGTCTCAGTAGGGAACGAGTAATACGGAGTTTACCATCGTTACTTCCGCCCCGCCCACACACCGCCATTGGATACTCTGATTCGCTAGCACACCGCCAATCAGAGTATCCAATGGCTCAGACGTCCAACAGCCCACCTCCTCAGACTTCGTATGCTCAGTCTGATCAGACAACGTCCGCGCGGCTCCGAAAGCTTCCGACGCAGCTGTACACACCAAACATATGTGTTCCCGACCTCGTCCGAGCCTCTCCAAACGCTTCAGACGTCCAACGGTTGGGCCGGTGTGTTCCTGCCTTTAAAGCGTTATAACATCACGTAATATGTTGTTAAGAGGTTTAACCTCGGAGAACTTCTGGGTCACATTCCACCTTAAATTCCACCTTAATCAATCCTTTCACGTCATAACGTCTCGGTTTGCAGTGATATTAATTATATTACTATATTATTATTATTACTATCACTGTGTTTGTTGCAACCACCAATAAAACATTTATAAATTCAGTTCATGATTTGTGAGCAAATCTTGGTTCATAAATTAATTTTCCAAACGCCGACCAACCTTATCAAACCTGAAACTAGATGACGGAAGTTTTCTAAACGCGTAACTAACCAGATGAAAGGATGCTGAAA
>NC_139936.1:799860-802360 GCF_963514095.1 Eutrigla gurnardus | reverse complement strand
CATAGTCCAGGGTCAGGGTCAGATTCATAGTCCAGGGTCAGGGTACAGGGTCAGATTCATAGTCCAGGGTCAGGTTCATGGTCCAGGGTCAGGTCCATAGTCCAGGGTCAGATTCATAGTCCAGGGTCAGGGTACAGGGTCAGATTCATAGTCCAGGGTCAGGTTCATGGTCCAGGGTCAGGTCCATAGTCCAGGGTCAGGGTCAGATTCATAGTCCAGGGTCAGGTTCATAGTCCAGGTTCATGGTCCAGGGTCAGGTTCATAGTCCGGGGTCAGGTTCATAGTCTTGGGTCAGGTTCATAGTCCGGGGTCAGGTTCAGGGTCCGGGGTCAGGTTAATAGTCTTGGGTCAGGTTCATAGTCCGGGGTCAGGTTCAGTGTCCGGGGTCAGGTTCAGACCCTGACTCAGCCTCCTGATTGGTGGAGAGGTGGATGTGTGATTGGGTTCCAGTACAGGTTTGAGGTACTTGTACTTTCCTAGAGGTAGTGTATTGCTCCGTCAGCAGTGGGATTAGTTACCATGACGACTGACCGTCTGTTTCCTCCTGCAGAGTCCCAGCAGACAGAACACCTCTCCTCCTATCAGCTGACTGTCCCTCGGCCAATAGGAGGCCGGCTGAGGCGGGACGTCGACGGGAGACCGCCCAATCAGGTACGGAGCTTTCACCACTCGGGTCTGCTGCTCTGTTAGTTCTCTGCTGCCTGACCTCTGACCTTTCAGGAAACACGCAGTCAGTAGTCAGATCCACTTCCTGTCGCCGTGACCTCAGCTGACCCTCGCTGAGTCAGCTGACCAGCTCAGTCAGCAGTTTGTTGTCTCGCTGCACTCGGACCAGAACCAGACCTGCTCCTCTCTTTATTCACGTCGGGGGGTCAGACCGGATCCTCCTCTGAGCAGCAATGAAGGGAGGAACCAGGAGAGACCAGGAGGGACCAGGAGAGACCAGGAGGGACCAGGAGGAACCAGGAGAGAACAGGAGGGACCAGGAGAGACCAGGAGGAACCAGGAGAGACCAGGATGGACCAGGAGAGACCAGGAGGGACCAGGAGAGAACAGGAGGGACCAGGAGGAACCAGGAGAGACCACAAGGAACCAGGAGAGACCAGGAGGGACCAGAAGGAACTAGGAGAGACCAGGAGAACCCAGGAGGGACCAGGAGAGACCAGGAGGAACCAGGAGAGACCCCCTCAGTGTGAACTTCTGTTCTTTGAAGAAGAAGAAGAAGAAGAAGAAGGAAGAGGAGAAGGAGGCCGTGATCATCTAGAGTGAGGAGGAGGAGGAGGAGGAGGCCGTGATCATCTAGAGTGAGGAGGAGGAGGAGGCCGTGATCATCTAGAGTGAGGAGGAGGAGGAGGAGGCCATGATCATCTAGAGTGAGGAGGAGGAGGAGGCCGTGATCATCTAGAGTGAGGAGGAGGAGGAGGAGGAGGACTCTCGGTTCTGTCTGTTCTGATGACGTCGTGTTGGTTGTTTTTCTTCAGATTAAAGTTTCTAGTGATAAATATAATAATAATAATAAACAGTATTACATCACAGCAGTCAGCTGATGATGTCACAACGCTGGAAGACACTGATTATATAATTATAGTATACTATATTATAATATATATATATATATATATATATATATATATTCTGTTATATTACCGATCTGTTGTTTTCCTCTCATATATGTTTGTATCAGCTGCTCATTGTTACATCAACTCTGTTTATTTATTATTATATTTACACATTCATTATGAAATTTATGAAACATCACATAAAATGACATTTTTTAAGATACTTTTTTGGGCTAGAGATCCGTTCAAGCCTTTTATGATTTTATTCAGACAGTGTGGAAACAGGGAGAGAGAGGGAAGACATGACAGGAAACTGGTCCCGGGCCGGGAGTCGAACCCGGGACCGCCGTGTCGAGGACGTTGAGCCTCTGTACGTGGGGCGGCTGATCTAACCGCTGCACCACCGGCCGCCCCACAAAATGACATTTTGAGAACAATATGTAAAGTAAGTCAACAAACGGGAAATAAAGTAAATGAACTAGATTGAGATTGATGGATGAAGTCAGCGGCCCGGTGTCTCTGATGAAAACACGGAGGGTTATTATTATGGGATGGTGAGATCTGGACTTCAATCATTTCATTCATTCCATTAAAACAAAGCCAACAAAGGAAGAGAACGCTAATAAATATTATTACATACATTTAAACAATAAGAGTAACAGCCATAATGCTGCTCCTGTAAAACTCAAAGCTTGTACAGCTGTAGCATGAAAGCATGGGGGATATTAATGTGGAGAGTCGTCAACGGGATCGCAGGTGTGTCTGTTGACCTTTGACCCCCGCTGTGTTCGGAGCACAGAGGAGCTGCTGTTGGCAGCTGGGTGATGTAGTCCACCGCTGACTTCCTGTCCTGGTTCACCTCAAACACACACAGACAGACAGGTGGTGTGTGTGTGTTCACCCCCGCAGTCATCACATACCTGCTGGTAGCTGCAGTAACA
>NC_139936.1:789860-794860 GCF_963514095.1 Eutrigla gurnardus | reverse complement strand
TCTCAGTAAACATTGTAAACATGAGTTTATGGTCTCAATCTCTAGTTTCAAGTCTTCTTCAATCCAGCATGATGTTCATTTAGTACATTATGGTCCATTTAGAGTCCAGCAGACCAGGAAGCAGGGGATGCTTTAGGGGGCGGGGCTTACCTGCTGATTGACAGAAATGATCATCTTTGGCGTCTCTTTCCTTTAGGGGAGTGCTGCATCTCAGTGAAGACAGCTACGGCATCGAGCCGTCAGACTCCTCCCCCGACCAGCACCTGCTGTACCGCCTACAGGATGTGACATCACAGCCCCGGGGGTGTGGCACGCCACACCACGATCACGAGCATCACAGCAACGCCACGGAGCGCGCTCATTACAAACCAGAGGAAATCCACCACCCACGGCACAGCAGGGTGGGTTCTCACACACACACACACACACACACACACACACACTCTCTCACACACACTCACACACACTCTTTGATCTTCCATGAATGAAATCATGGCGTATCTTGATGTTGTTGCAGATGAAGCGAGCGGTTCTCCATCAGATTCACTACGTGGAGCTGCTGCTGGTGGTCGACTACGATCGGGTAACACACACACTCTCACACACACGCACACACTCTCACACACACACACACACACTCACACACACTCTCACACACACACTCACACACACACACACTCTCACACACACGCACACACTCTCACACACACACACACACACTCACACACACTCTCACACACACACTCTCACACACACTCTCACACACACACACACACACACACACACACACTCACACTGTGTGCTACAGCAGCATGTAGCATCCATCTGAAAGCAGAGTCAAATGGTGCACTGTTCCTTTAAATCCACTCTCGTCGTCATCAAGGCTTTCTTCCTTTCTGTCTTCAGTATAATTACATGAACAGGAACGAGACGGCAGTCAGAGACGAGATGGTTCATCTGGCCAACTATGTAGACAGTGTGAGTACACACACACACACACACACACACACACACACACACACACACACACACACAGTAGTTCACCAAATAAGTTTCATCAGAGATGCTGAGAACGACGTCACAGCATGTGTGTGTGTGTGTGTGTGTGTGTGTGTGTGTTCAGATCTACATCCAGCTGAACATCCGGGTGGTCCTGGTCGGTCTGGAGATCTGGACTCAGCAGAACCTGATCAGCACTGAGGGTGGAGCCGGAGAGGTGCTGAGTCGCTTCACCCAGTGGAGAGAGAAGGAGCTGGTCACCCGCCGCCGCCATGACTCAGCACAACTCATCCTGTTAGTACACACACACACACACACACACACACACACACATGTAGCCACTAACAATAATGATGATGATGATGTCGTTGCAGGAAAAGGGGTTTCGGGGCGACAGCAGGAATGGCCTTCGTCTCCACCGTCTGCTCACGGAGCCACGGGGGCGGGATCAACGCGGTACGCTGCCACTTCCTGTCTGTCTTCATGCTGTCTTCCTGTCTGTCTTCCTGCTGTCTTCCTGTCTGTCTGCTTTCTGGAGAGGAAGGACAGAAAAGATTTGTCTGTTTCCAGGCGGAGGACGAACAGGGACAAAGAAACAGACTTTAATTTACTGTCTCTCTCTCTCTACCTGTCTCCCCACCTGTCTCTCTGTCTCCCTCCAGTTCACCAATAACAACGTCCCGTCGTTTGCATCCATCGTGGCTCATGAACTGGGTCACAACCTTGGAATGAACCACGATGACGGTCGTAGCTGTCGCTGTGCCGTTAACGCCTGCATCATGAACTCTGGAGCCACGTGAGACTCACGTCCATCTTCATGTTCATATACATACATATATACACACACACATATTTCTATATACTGTGTATATATATATATATATACGTATATATGTACTTCCTCCTCAGTGGGTCCAGAAACTTCAGCAGCTGCAGTGCTGATGACTTTGAGAAGATGATCTTGCTGACGGGGGGGACGTGTCTCCTGAACGTGCCGCGTCCTGACGAGGCCTACAGCGCCCCCTACTGTGGAAACGGACTGGTGGACATGGGGGAGGAGTGTGACTGCGGCTCCCAGAAGGTTTGTGGGAAACCAAACTAATGAAACTGTTTGTAGGGTTACACTACCTAACTTCAACCCGAGTAAATCAGTGTGTGTGTGCTCTAGGAATGTGAGGGGGACCCCTGCTGTGAGTATCAGACCTGTAAACTCAAGTCTGGAGCTCAGTGTGCTTATGGAGAGTGCTGCTACAAATGTCAGGTAAACACAATCAGCTGGCCGCACCACACACACACATACTCACACACACACACTCAGACGCATGACACTCTTAGTTTGTGGGCGATGCGTTTCGGTGTGATCATTAATATCCCCATGGTGTGTGTGTGTGTCTCCAGTACCTACCAGGCGGGTCGGTGTGCCGGTCCAGTACTGATGAGTGTGATCTACCTGAGTACTGTAACGGCTCCTCGTCGTTGTGTCAGAGTGACGTCTTCATCCAGGTGAGTCTGTTGATACGATCAGGGGGTGTGACGTTTTAACGGAGTGTGACGGTTTAACGGAGTGTGACGGTTTAACGGGGTGTGACGGTGTAACGGGGTGTGACGGTGTAACGGGGTGTGAGGGTGTAACGGGGTGTGAGGGTGTAACGAGGTGTAACGGAGTGTGACGGTGTAACGGGGTGTGACGGTGTAACGGGGTGTGACGGTGTAACGGGGTGTGAGGGTGTAACGAGGTGTAACGGAGTGTGACGGTGTAACGGGGTGTGAGGGTGTAACGGGGTGTGAGGGTGTAACGGGTGTGAGGGTGTAACGGGTGTGACGTGTAACGGGGTGTGACGTGTAACGGAGTGTGACGTTGTAACGGGGTGTGGCGGTGTAACAGGGTGTGAGGGTGTAACGGGGTGTGGCGGTGTAACAGGGTGTGAGGTTGTAACGGGGTGTGGCGGTGTAACGGGGTGTGGCGGTGTAACAGGGTGTGACGTTGTAACGGGGTGTGGCGGTGTAACGGGTGTGACGTGTAGTGTGACGGTGTAACGAGGTGTGAGGGTGTTACGGGTGTGACATGTAACAGAGTGTGACGGTGTAACGGGGTGTGACGGTGTAACGGAGTGTGACGTTGTAACGGGGTGTGAGGGTGTAACGGGTGTGACGGTGTAACGGGGTGTAACGGTGTAACGGAGTGTGACGTTGTTACGGGGTGTGGCGGTGTAACAGGGTGTGAGGGTGTAACGGGGTGTGAGGGTGTAACGGGTGTGACGTGTAACGGAGTGTGACGTTGTAACAGGGTGTGACGTGTAGTGTGACGGTGTAACAAGGTGTGATGGGGTGTGACGGTGTAACGGAGTGTGACGTGTAACAGGGTGTGACGCTTTAACGGAGTGTGACGTTGTAACAGGGTGTGACGCTTTAACGGAGTGTGACGTTGTAACAGGGTGTGACGGTATAGTGTGACGGTGTAACAGGGTGTGACGGGGGGTGATGGTGTAACAGTGATGTCATGGTGTAACAGGTGTGACGGTGTAACAAGTGTGCTTGTGTCTCAGAACGGGCAGCCCTGCAGGAACCAGGAGGCTTTCTGCTACAACGGGAAGTGTCAGCACTACGACGGACAGTGTCAGGCCATATTTGGATCCAGTAGGTCAAAGTTCAACGCTGACTTATTCATTATTCATAATTACTGTCTGTGATTTATATTTACAGGGTTCCCGCGGGGTCTTAAAAAGTCTTAAAAGCATTGAATTTATGAATTTGGAAATAATACCTTAAAAAGACTTGAAAAAGTCTTGAATTTTAATAACTACCGTAGATGACCATTTAGTAGCCCGGGCGTTTAATATGCTAAATCGACTTGGAGCCCAGGCGTTTATAAGAACCAGGCGCGTATTTGCAACAGGCTACAATTTATTTTTGCAATGAGCAGCACCAGACCATCATGCAAAGAACAAGGAGCTCACCATAGCACCACTGGAACAAAACTACTTTTCCCCCCCGACGCATCTTTATTGACATCAGACAATAAATACAAAGACAGTTTGTCTGTGTTACCGCGACACAGGGAGCTGATCAGAGCAGTGTTATGAATGATAACGGAAGGGGGGGTCGGTCGCGGTAATTTCAACACTGTACATTAGCGCATTTATCTATATCCCTATATCCCTCAGTCTAGCGCGCCTGTGTTTGTGTGTCTGTGTGTGTGTGTGTGTGTGTGTGTGCGCGCCTGCATGCGAGAGAGAGAGAGAGAGCGAGAGGAGGGGCTGACTGACAGAAGAGGTGAGAGCCGGTGAAGTGCTGTTAAAAAAAAAACTTTTGTTTTCTGTGCAAGACTATGGTAAACACTTAATCGCCCGGGCGTTTAATTGAACCGGCGTTTATTATGCCAAATGAGGTCGGACCCCGGCGGCTATTAGAGCACAGGCGCGTATTTGCACGCGGGCGATTATTTGGTCATCTACGGTAGGTCTTAAATTTTGTACTGTATGTACTTCTCCGTATCGCATTTCTCGTCAAAAGTTTCATTTGTCAACCACTTATTTTGATCAAATAACGTAAATAAAGAGCGGCGGAACCATCGGCTGTATGGGCGGAACCGATAATTGATACGCAACGCAGCCCCGGAGAAATTGCTCAGAACACGACACTGAAGACCAACGGCTACCGCAAAGATTTAAACCGTCTTTGGCTACAGCACCACAAACTGACAGAGACCACAAACAGCAAGGGAAGCAGCTGTTTTAACATTAGCTGGCTACTCGATTCGTTCTGGAAATATGGGGAAATGTAAATTTAATGAAGCATGGATGGATAAAATGTCTTTCCGTCATTGGTTAAAACCTGTGGTAGACAACGTTTTTGAGGCCTACTGCACCGTGTGCAAAAAGAGGATTCAACTGGGAACAATGGGAGTGAAGGCCTTAGACTCTCATGCCAAATCGACCAAGCACATGAAGTATGTTCGAGGAAAGGAACAAACTCCTTCCATCGCTGCCGGGTTTCCTCCA
>NC_139936.1:739860-782360 GCF_963514095.1 Eutrigla gurnardus | reverse complement strand
TCTAATCACAGCGATCATGTTCTAATCACATCAATAACATTCTAATCACATCAATAACATTCTAATCACATCAATAACATTCTAATCACATCAATAACATTCTAATCACATCGATCATGTTCTAATCGCATTCTAATCACATCAATAACATTCTAATCACATCGATCATGTTCTAATCGCATTCTAATCACATCAATAACATTCTAATCACATCGATCATGTTCTGATCACAGTGATAATGTTCTAATCACATCAATAACATTCTAATCACATCAATAACATTCTAATCACATCGATCATGTTCTAATCGCATTCTAATCACATCAATAACATTCTAATCACAGCGATCATGTTCTAATCACATCAATAACATTCTAATCACATCAATAACATTCTAATCACATCGATCATGTTCTAATCACATCAATAACATTCTAATCACATCAATAACATTCTAATCACATCAATAACACTAATCACATCAATAACATTCTAATCACATCGATCATGTTCTAATCGCATTCTAATCACATCAATAACATTCTAATCACATCGATCATGTTCTAATCGCATTCTAATCACATCAATAACATTCTAATCACATCGATCATGTTCTGATCACAGTGATAATGTTCTAATCACATCAATAACATTCTAATCACATCAATAACATTCTAATCACATCGATCATGTTCTAATCACATCAATAACATTCTAATCACATCGATCATGTTCTAATCACATTCTAATCACATCAATAACATTCTAATCACATCGATCATGTTCTAATCGCATTCTAATCACATCAATAACATTCTAATCACAGCGATCATGTTCTAATCACATCAATAACATTCTAATCACATCAATAACATTCTAATCACATCGATCATGTTCTAATCACATCAATAACATTCTAATCACATCAATAACATTCTAATCACATCAATAACATTCTAATCACATCGATCATGTTCTAATCGCATTCTAATCACATCAATAACATTCTAATCACATCGATCATGTTCTAATCGCATTCTAATCACATCAATAACATTCTAATCACATCAATAACATTCTAATCACATCGATCATGTTCTAATCGCATTCTAATCACATCAATAACATTCTAATCACATCGATCATGTTCTAATCGCATCAATAACATTCTAATCACATCAATAACATTCTAATCACATCGATCATGTTCTGATCACAGTGATCATGTTCTAATCACATCAATAACATTCTAATCACATCAATAACATTCTAATCACATCGATCATGTTCTAATCACATCAATAACATTCTAATCACATCGATCATGTTCTAATCGCATTCTAATCACATCAATAACATTCTAATCACATTGATCATGTTCTAATCACAGCGATCATGTTCTAATCACATCAATAACATTCTAATCACATCAATAACATTCTAATCACATCAATAACATTCTAATCACATCAATAACATTCTAATCACATCGATCATGTTCTAATCGCATTCTAATCACATCAATAACATTCTAATCACATCGATCATGTTCTAATCGCATTCTAATCACATCAATAACATTCTAATCACATCGATCATGTTCTGATCACAGTGATAATGTTCTAATCACATCAATAACATTCTAATCACATCAATAACATTCTAATCACATCGATCATGTTCTAATCGCATTCTAATCACATCAATAACATTCTAATCACAGCGATCATGTTCTAATCACATCAATAACATTCTAATCACATCAATAACATTCTAATCACATCGATCATGTTCTAATCACATCAATAACATTCTAATCACATCAATAACATTCTAATCACATCAATAACATTCTAATCACATCGATCATGTTCTAATCGCATTCTAATCACATCAATAACATTCTAATCACATCGATCATGTTCTAATCGCATTCTAATCACATCAATAACATTCTAATCACATCGATCATGTTCTGATCACAGTGATAATGTTCTAATCACATCAATAACATTCTAATCACATCAATAACATTCTAATCACATCGATCATGTTCTAATCACATCAATAACATTCTAATCACATCGATCATGTTCTAATCACATTCTAATCACATCAATAACATTCTAATCACATCGATCATGTTCTAATCGCATTCTAATCACATCAATAACATTCTAATCACAGCGATCATGTTCTAATCACATCAATAACATTCTAATCACATCAATAACATTCTAATCACATCGATCATGTTCTAATCACATCAATAACATTCTAATCACATCAATAACATTCTAATCACATCAATAACATTCTAATCACATCGATCATGTTCTAATCGCATTCTAATCACATCAATAACATTCTAATCACATCGATCATGTTCTAATCGCATTCTAATCACATCAATAACATTCTAATCACATCAATAACATTCTAATCACATCGATCATGTTCTAATCGCATTCTAATCACATCAATAACATTCTAATCACATCGATCATGTTCTAATCGCATCAATAACATTCTAATCACATCAATAACATTCTAATCACATCGATCATGTTCTGATCACAGTGATCATGTTCTAATCACATCAATAACATTCTAATCACATCAATAACATTCTAATCACATCGATCATGTTCTAATCGCATCAATATAGTTTTTTGAGCGTGTGAATGAATAGAAGTGTAGTAAGGAGTCATGGTGGTCGGAGCAGCAGTTCTGGTTGTTGACTTCTCTTTTTAATGTTTAATTTTTCTCAGAAAACCGAAACCGTCTGCTGCTTCTCAGCCTCTGGTGCCTCAAAGACCCGCCCCCGCTCCACCCGTCTAACCAATCAGAGGGCCCCGCTCCACACCTGGATGACACCCTCCCTCCTCCTCTTTTTCTCCTCCCTTTCTCCCTCTTCAAAACAGCCAGGGAAGGATTCTGGAGCCAAGATGGCTGACCTGGTCCTGGACTACGAACTGGACTGCTGCACCAGCAGGAAACTGGACTCAGTCAGACTGGACTGGGTTTTTATCAGAACCACCAGGAACACACTGGGACTGAAGGAAAGCTTTCTCTCTTTAACTCAAGTGCAGTCTGGAGACAGAGCTCGGCCAATCAGGAGCAAGCTCTGTCACCAAACCAACCAATCAGAGCTGAGAGAGCTTTTCATCCAATGTAAACACACACATGGGCTCCTTTTGCATTTCCTGTCACAATGTTTGTTGATGCAGCAGCTGGCAGGACGTTAGCGTGGAACGAAGCTGTTGCCCTGGCAACGGAATGGTGTACACTCGGCGCAGCGTTAGCTTCCCGGTGACATCAACAAGCCATCAACATTTTGGATTCTGTTAATTGAATTAACTTCAATCGAGTTAATTAGCATGATGGCTACGATTACAAGCTAATGCCAGCTAGCGTACTACTGCTAGCATTCCGAAACATATGTAGTTAGCTAGCCAGATTTCATATGCTACTTCTACTCCTAGCATATATATAATACAATATTCCGAATATATTTAGCTAGCCTGTTTTTTTAGCTCATGAGCTAATGCTAACAGACTTGTGCTTCAGTGTCTACATTTATTTACCATCAGCATTTTGTACTTTTTAATAAAACTAAATTAATGTAATTTAAGAGCAGGATTAGCTAGTTAGCAACAGTATGTTCCAGATCTCACCAAGCTAACGCTATTCTGTATTGAGTTAGCCTGCCAGCTTGCTAACAAACGTGCTAAGCTCCAAGCTATAAGTTCATTGATCATTGTTATTATTACTGTCCACTATTTCAACTTTACCACTTTGTACTTAACGCCCTAAAAAATGAACTAATTGAATTCAACATGGAGGTTGAGCTGACGGTCCATCACATGTACGTGCTCTGCTCTGATTGGCTGGTTTTGAAGACGAGGTCGGTGGAGGCGGGGCTTGCACTTGGACCCCTTCCTGTTTCCTGTCTCTTGAATGAAAGCATGGTGCCGTCTGACTGCACCTCCCCTCTGCTCTGCACTGTCATAGGAATGTAACGCACCCCCGCTGCTGTGGGCCGCCCTGCTCGCTCTCCGCCACCCGGCTCTCCTGGTGCTTGCTCTCTCCCTCTCTCTCTCTCCCTCTCTCTCTCTCCCTCTCTTGATATCCCAGCATGCAACGCCATGTTGAGACGGAGCTCCTCTGGTTCCACTTCCTGTCCTGGGTCTGGGCGGGACATTGACGTTGCTGCAGGGTCGGTACGCTCGCCTAAACACCTCAACACTGTTCAGTCGGACGTTTCAACGCCGTTTAGACGCCGCCATCGTTGTTTCAGCGCGCCGCCGCCGTCCGGCGTGATCGGTGCTCCGGTGTGATCGGTGCTCCGGTGTGATCGGTGCTCCAGCGTGATCGGTGGAGGAGCTGCTGGACTTACGGGATCCGGAGACGTGAGAGCAGCTGAAGCTTCACGTTTCTGCCAACGCGTCACTTTGATTCAAACAACGACCTCATGTTCAGACTCAAACCAGCACACACTCTCACACACGCACACACACTTTTACTCACTGGAGCACCAAATAAGGATTCCTCCGCCGCTGAAAATAGTCCCCAACAGATGGCTGCAGTCCTCCTGTCAGCTCAAGAACAACCTGAAGTGTTTCCAGCTAAACTGAGTCTTTTTTTCACGATTCAATAATTTACTGCTCTTTCACTGATTGGTTGATAGAATGTCAGATGATATTGAAGCATATACATCAGATTTCCTAAATGACATCATCAGGTGTCTTGTTTGGTTTGGAAGAAAAATCTGAGACAACTTACTTTAAATTAGTGTTTCAAATGTTTCCTTATACTCACACATAGGAAGAACACAGTAAATAATAATAATTAATTAATTATTATTATTGTTTCCATTTGAATAATTAAAGAATTCATCTTTTAACAATTTGCTAAAATATTTTCGGAATATTGATTATTCAACTAATCAACTCTAAAAACCAAAAACCTCAGTACACATGCAGTAAAAACACAACACGTTATATTAAATACATACAGCTGGAATAATCACAGCATGTTGCTGCTTTATTAGATTTCAGCTGTTCCTCTCATTTATTCCACTTAATTCTGATGAAACAGTATTTTAAAGTGTAGATTGAATTATGGTTGAACTAAAAGTCTTCATGTCTTTTGAAAACAACCTACAGGAGTAACGTTTGTTTAAACTACAGTGGTTTCTTGTTTTAAAAAATGAATCTGGATATTAGTGTTTGTTTTTTTATTCAGCAGGAACCAATGAGCTTCGAGCTGACAAACAGGAAGTGAGACTCACATGATGTTTGAGTCTGAACATGAGATTTATATAAAAATGTATATAAAATACATAAATGACACACTGGTCCTTTAAAGTGTGAGCTGTGAAACCCTGAGTTTGGTCTCTCAGGCAACCTGGCAGGTAAAACTCAGGGCTCAGCATCACTCTACTGTTAAAATAAACCTGTGTGAACTGTGTGTGTGTGTGTGTGTGTGTGTGTGTGTGTGTGTGTGTGTGTGTGAGAGAGTTGTATCACAGCGGGTACAGGGGGGCAGCGGGATTGGTCGATAGCTGTCACCTGATCTCTCGCCATGGCAACGCCGAGAATGTCATCCCTTTTTTCTATGATAACAAATTATTTCATATAGGATTTGTTTTCTTTTTGCAAACATAAGCACGTAATCTGTGGTAATGGGTTTTATTTCTTTATTAAGAGTTGCAGTGTTGATTTGTATTTAGTGGACGAAGCGACTTTCAATGTGACCAGCTGGAGCCCAAAACCTTTTATTATCAGCAGCAGGACCAGAACCAGAACCGTGCTGCGTTCACAGGGCTCAATCCATCCTGCTGCTTCATGTGATAATTTAATAAACTTCACTCAAACAGCTGATTGTCCTGTTCATTTGGAAACATTTGAATTAAAATGCACAGAAATGCTGTCTGGCTGTATATTTAAGTATATTTAATATTAGATACAGATATAAAAGATGGATATGATTAGATCACAGGAAGATGATAGTGCAGAGTGGAGAAGGTTGTTTTATGAGGTAGACGGATATTTATAATATAATATACATGTGTGCATGTAGGTGGATAGACAGACAGATGACTATTAATCCCAGAAGGGAAATTAAAGCAGCATTACAGATAACACTATGTTGCTATTTTTATGGAGAAAATATGCAAAAAACAATTCAATACAAATTAAATGGAGTACAATAAGGTAAAATAATCATATAATATTATTTTGTACAAATGTTTGTCTTAACATTTTATTCATACTTTTTTATTTTAATGCATTATTTTTTAATAACCCTGTTTTAAGGTGAAACGTAAGTTAAAACAATGTATGTATGAAGTGATTATATTATAATTTGATAACTTGCTGTTTTTTTTAAATATTAGATGCATTTAAAGGAACCATTATTTGAAATGTAAGTCCTAAATTAAGTTTTGATTTATTATTATTATTATAAATGTACTTTAGACAACTAAACATCATGATTTTAATTATGTATTCTAATGTAATTGGTTTATTTGCAGAATGTACTATTTCTACTGAAACTACTAGTAAACGTAAACTAAAAATAACTATTTTTCACGACGTCCTGAGCGTGGTGACGTCGGCACTGCGTCACGTCGCCTCCACGGGCCTCTCCTCCACACTCCGCGCCCAGAGCTGTCATCGTTTCACCGGGAGAGGCGAAGGGCATCCGGGGTACCGGCCGAGAGGGGAGCCGCTGAATATCGTTTCTCGAGGTCAGTTACCGGGACGGAACACTTTACCGGAGGTCTGGGGGGAGGGGGGTCTCTGGATCACCGGGTCCGGTTCTTTAAACGCAGACTTCGCGGACTCAGTTAACAGAAAAATGAAGATCCGCCCCGAGGAAGACAAAACCCTGTTAGCATGTTAGCCGCGTGCAGGCTAACGGACACAGTAACGTAGCCGTGAGCGTTAGCTAATCTGTCAGTGAGCCCGTCGTGATTTCATGGCTCACACGACAGACGGAAACACGCTCACGGTAACCGCGAAGGTCACTTGCTAACAGTACCCGTTTAGCTCGCTCGCTAAACGTGCTAACGGCAATTACTACGAGAAAGTGGAAGCTAACCGGCTAATTTCAAAACCCAGCGCTGATTAGCTCTGATGCTAAGCAGTTAGCCAGGTTAGCATGCAGAGTAATGAGCAGCTCTAGTTAGCTTCCGGTCTGTGTGTGTGTTTTACACTCGCCGGGAGATAAGTTTACAATGTTTTGATAAAGGAAATCATTTTTGGGAACTTGCGACTCATGAAAGGACAAAGTGAGTGACAGCCCGGTGTGGCCAATAGGAAACGCTCCGGGCTTGTTGTTTCCGCCAATCAGGAGGCCCGGTGAGGCAGGGCGGGTCCTGGTCCGGGTGAGGGCGAGGAAGGAGAATGGAGACCCAGCAAGGTCAAAACCCACAGCTGAAGGGAACACAAGCGGCCGAGCTTCCTGGAGATAAAGTTAGCTCGGAGCTCTGACACATCCTTCTGCTTAATGTCCGTGAAACACAGCACATTGGACTACAGACATGCTCCTCTAACTCCTCCCTCCGAGGAGGCTGTGCTCTTATTGTTTTCTACTGTGTAATATCTGCTTCTGTCTCATTTTCTTCCGTTTGTATGATTCCTCCTGTTTGTTCAGGGTGGTACATGTACATTTAGGGCATACATTAAAATGTATGAAGGTTCCCTGTGCAGGCTATTATTTTTATGATTGTTATTATTATTATTATTGTTCAGTAATGCTTCTCCCGCCTGGGTGCAGCTGGAGCAGGTAAACCACAGTAAACCAATAGGTGTGCTGGTACACAGATTTATTGACAATCTACGAGGTCAGCTCATCTGATTTGTTTAAAAAGCTGAAGGTTGAATTTTAACACGTCTGGTTGCAGGTTAAATACACAAATTAAACACAAATATCCTCACAGAGTGTTCATGTCCTTCACTAGTGTCCTCACAGGGACTAGTATGTGTTCATGTCCTTCACTAGTGTCCTCACAGGGACTAGTATGTGTTCATGTTCTTCACTAGTGTCCTCACAGGGACTAGTATGTGTTCATGTCCTTCACTAGTGTCCTCACAGGGACTAGTATGTGTTCATGTCCTTCACTAGTGTCCTCACAGGGACTAGTATGTGTTCATGTCCTTCACTAGTGTCCTCACAGGGACTAGTATGTGTTCATGTCCTTCACTAGTGTCCTCACAGGGACTAGTATGTGTTCATGTCCTTCACTAGTGTCCTCACAGGGACTAGTATGTGTTCATGTCCTTCACTAGTGTCCTCACAGGGACTAGTATGTGTTCATGTCCTTCACTAGTGTCCTCACAGGGACTAGTATGTGTTCATGTCCTTCACTAGTGTCCTCACAGGGACTAGTATGTGTTCATGTCCTTCACTAGTGTCCTCACAGGGACTAGTATGTGTTCATGTCCTTCACTAGTGTCCTCACAGGGACTAGTATGTGTTCATGTCCTTCACTAGTGTCCTCACAGGGACTAGTATAAGTTATTATACATATTATTACTGATCTGATTAATGTATCTGATATAGAGGAAACAAAGCTGCTGTTGTTGACCTGAATACACAACGTTCAGATGCTCTTTATTTCCTGAAACTGGGGGGGGGGGGGGGGGGGTAGATATCATGAAGATAAACAAACAAAATAAATACATAAAATGTTAAAATAACTCAAATAAAGACCATGGTTGAAACTCAGTCTGAGACTTTATTATCTTTAAACTGACACACATCAGATGTGTAATTCATGGAACAGTTCAATTAATAATTTAATTTACTTTGGGTCTCTCTGCATACATGAAGTATAAATATATGTAAAAAAATAAATATTTATCCTGTAGTTTGTAAATCTGGCTCTATTTTTCACTTCACTCCATGATATTTTGGATATTGTTTGCACATTTGCACTGTTTTATTGTGGTATTATCATTATGATTGACGTTTTTGCTTAGTGTTTATAGTATGTATCTATTTTTTATTGTACAGAGGAACGTGTTGCGTATGACGATGAACCCTTTGATTCTTGAATCTTACCCTGGTGTCTCTCTGTCTGTCTCCAGTGGACCAGCTGGACGGTGGACGCTGCATTCATCCCTCTGAGCGTCCCGGACTAAACCCCGGAGGAGTGATTCCTTTTAACTCAAGGTCGTCGTGAGGTCGAGGACGTCGTGTGTGTGATACGTTAAGGACTGCTGATGCATCGTTTAAGGACTTGTGCGGCGCGGTTGCGTCCGCTCACCGCCTCGCAGGCGGCTCAGACTGTTGCCCCGCAGCGGCCAATCACAGTGGCCTCCGCAGGGAGCACAAGGACGTTTCAGCCAATCAGGTGCTACACAGCACCTGTGGCCTCGGAGCCGTTCCTGAACGGGACGAGCTCCAACTACGTGGAGGAGATGTACTTCGCCTGGCTGGAGGACCCCAAGAGTGTTCACAAGGTAAGAGGTGGAGCCCCCGCTGGTCTGGAGGGGGACTACACACATGGTGGTGCACAGGTCCAGGATGGTCCCACAATCATGATCCGCTTTAGTGTTCCTGTCGCTCCTTCACAGATATTAAAAGTTTATTGTTCTGTTCTGCGGGGCTGCACGGTGGTGTAGTGGGTAGCACTGTCCCCTCACAGCGAGAGGGTCCCGGGTTCGAATCCCGGGTCGGCCCGGGTTCCTTCTGTGTGGAGTTTGCATGTTCTCCCCGTGTGAGCGTGGGTTCTCTCCGGGTTCTCCAGCTTCCTCCCACAGTCCAAAGACATGCAGGATGGACCTGTCTGTCTCTACATGTCTCCCTGTGATAGACTGGTTACCTGTTTGTCTCTACATGTCTCCCTGTGATAGACTGGTTACCTGTCTGTCTCTACATGTCTCCCTGTGATAGACTGGTTACCTGTCTGTCTCTACATGTCTCCCTGTGGTAGACTGGTTACCTGTCTGTCTCTACATGTCTCCCTGTGATAGACTGGTTACCTGTCTGTCTCTACATGTCTCCCTGTGATAGACTGGTTACCTGTCTGTCTCTACATGTCTCCCTGTGATAGACTGGTTACCTGTCTGTCTCTACATGTCTCCCTGTGATAGACTGGTTACCTGTCTGTCTCTACATGTCTCCCTGTGATAGACTGGTTACCTGTCTGTCTCTACATGTCAGCCCTGTGATAGACTGGTTACCTGTCTGTCTCTACATGTCTCCCTGTGATAGACTGGTTACCTGTCTGTCTTTACATGTCAGCCCTGTGATAGACTGGTTACCTGTCTGTCTCTACATGTCTCCCTGTGATAGACTGGTTACCTGTCTGTCTCTACATGTCGGCCCTGTGATAGACTGGTTACCTGTCTGTCTCTACATGTCTCCCTGTGATAGACTGGTTACCTGTCTGTCTCTACATGTCGGCCCTGTGATAGACTGGTTACCTGTCTGTCTCTACATGTCTCCCTGTGATAGACTGGTTACCTGTCTGTCTCTACATGTCTCCCTGTGATAGACTGGTTACCTGTCTGTCTCTACATGTCTCCCTGTGATAGACTGGTTACCTGTCTGTCTCTACATGTCTCCCTGTGATAGACTGGTTACCTGTCTGTCTCTTCATGTCTCCCTGTGATAGACTGGTTACCTGTCTGTCTCTACATGTCTCCCTGTGATAGACTGGTTACCTGTCTGTCTCTACATGTCTCCCTGTGATAGATTGGTTACCTGTCTGTCTCTACATGTCTCCCTGAGACTGGTTACCTGTCTGTCTCTACATGTCTCCCTGTGATAGACTGGTTACCTGTCTGTCTCTACATGTCTCCCTGTGATAGACTGGTTACCTGTCTGTCTCTACATGTCTCCCTGTGATAGACTGGTTACCTGTCTGTCTCTACATGTCTCCCTGTGATAGACTGGTACCCCCCCCCCCCCCCCCCGACCCCCGACCCTGAATACAGGATAAGCGGTACACAATGAATGGATGGATGTTCTGTTCTGCTATCTGAGGCAGCGTAGCAACGTAGTGCCCCCTGTTGGCCTGAATGTAGCCGCTGATGCATTCTGGGACGGCCACGCATTTGAAGTGAGTCGTGAAGGACAAGCTTGGTCACATGACACAGCTGCTGAGATGTTTCAGGGATTGAGATTAAAAGGCTCCATTTAGAAGAAGCCTTCCGTTCCGGATCCCGAACCTCCAGATGTGAAAGACGGCATCGCGTATCTATGATTTAACAGGAAGTTATTTAATAACTAAACATTATTAAACATACGGCACACAAGGCAGGTTCATGTATGTAGCACATTTCAGCACTTTACATAAAACATTAAAGGTTGTAAAATGACGTGTGTGTGTGTGTGTGTGTGTCAGTGTCAGTCACATGGTGAACCCTGTTACATGACACAGCTGTTGGGTAACGAGCCGGCGCGGTGACCTTGCTGTTATCACGTTGGCTCGCGAGCAGCAGCACCGTGTGGTGAACGCCGTCTACTTCCTGTCTGTAGAAACCAGAGTGCCGCCTCTGTTCCCACCATGAGATGCTGCATCAGTTACTCATCAATCAATCAATCAATCAATCAATCAGTCAATCAGTCAATCAATCAATCAGTCAATCAGTCAATCAATCAAGACATTCTGGGATGGAACTCAGCTGTCTATTCAAACAACGTGGAACGTTTATTTCCTTCTAGTTCATGTTTAGTCCCGAGCTTCGTGTTCAGCCGAAACGCTGACCATGAAAACATCCTCCAGTCCGGATCCAGGATATATATATATATACAGTATGTGTGTGTGTGTATATATATATATATATTAGGGCTGTCAAAGTTAACGCGTTAATAACGCGTTAACGCAACATCCTCTTAACGGCGTTAATTTTTTTAACGCGCGATTAACGCTCGGTATTAAAAAAAAAAAAAAAACGCGCATTGTATGATTTATGGCCGTCGGTGGCACCTGTAGTCTTGATCCAGAGGGAAGGTGCGCGTCCACAGGCAGCGGTGTTTCCCCGCGTCCCATTCATTGTCTATGTGAAAAGCCGTGCAATGCATTCTGGTAGCGTCGCGGCGAATGTCGAGAGACGGCGCGCGAGTTGGCCGCTCCTCATTTGCCTAAAGTATAAGTCGAATCTACTTTATGCTAATCAGAGGCGCCGGGCTCGACTCGCCGCCTCGGGACCAAAGTCATCTGCGCGTACTGTGGGTATGAAATGAGCTACCATAGAAGCACGTCCAGTCTGAGATATCACTTGCAAGCCAATGCACTTATATCCTAACTGTACTTATCTCCTGTTACACTATCTCCTGTGACATGTTCACTTTAACTGTTTGTGATATATTCTTATAACCCTGTTTTGATCCCATGTTTTGGTAAGGGGATATTTGAAGTGTTAAATAAACATTTTCATAAATCAAGTATATTTGCCCTTATGTTGTTAAAAGTATTAAGAATATGAAAAAAATTCATTAAGGTACATTTAGAAGAAGAAAAAAAAATGTGGCAAAAAATGCAATTAATTTGCGATTAATCGCGAGTTAACTATGGACAAAATGCGATTAATCGCGATTAAAAAACTCAATCTTTTGACAGCCCTAATATATATATATATATATATATACAGTATGTGTGTGTGTGTATATATATACACACAGTATGTGTGTATATATATACACACATTCTGTATATATATATATATATATATACAGTATGTGTGTATATATATATATATACTGTATATGTATATAAAGGTACATCCTCCCTTCCTGTGTGGAGGATGACAGGGAAATACAAGTCTGTTAGTTTAAACGTTCATGAATGAGATCCTGAAGTCTGAACGATGTTTAAATATCAGCTCAGACTCCAGCAGATTAATAGATTTATGACATCCTCTACTGAGGTACAAGTACACATACTGGTGTTCACAAATACTCTGGTAGAAGTACTGATTCTACTCCTTTACTCAAGTAAAAGTGTGAAAGTACATACATGCTCTGAAAAGTACTCAAAGTAGAAAGTAAAAGTATCTCTATGAAGTACATTTCTACTGGATTCTAACCGAATGTCTTGTCATATTAATATTACTAATGATGCATTAAACTAAAGTAACTAAGTAGTTTTTAAATGTGAGGAGTAGAAAGTACAGATATCCGTTTGAACATGTCGGTAGTAAAAGTAGAAAGTAGTCAGAAACATAAATACTCCAGTAAAATACCGGGGTACTTTCTCACTGAGGAACATGACGAGATGTTTGAGGACGGGGTGTGGAGGCTGTGGTTCTTCATTCTGGTCTCATGAGTCACGGCTGGAAACCTGATCCTGGACCAGAGACCAGGATCCGTGTGTGTCTGTTAGTTAGTTTGAGGGAGGAGTCTGCTGTCCCGGTCTGGAAGGAGCTGCAGGCTGATGTGGGTCCTCTGGTCTCTTTAAAGGAGGGTTTTCCTGACGTGATCCAGGATGAGATCTGGTCTGGGTTCCGGTCTCATCCTGCTGGGATTGAAAGAGTTTTCTGTCAGTAACCGTTTCCTGGTTCTGTGTCATGAGCTGGTTTCACCAGACTGATCCATAATCATCAAATATACCGTGTTGATCCTGAATCCAGACCTTCAGGCTGTAGTCGGGACCACCAGGGCGTCGTCATGCCTACGTGGGTGTTGTCATGCCAACGTGGCAGTCTGAAGGTTTCGCCACATGAAACGCTGACTCATTAAAACGGGAACAAAACAAAAACCTTCATCCGGTTTCTCACTCGGTCTTTCCCCTTTTATTAATACTCCTCCTCTCTTCCTCTGCTCCTCCCCCTCCTCTTCCTCCTCCTCCAGTCATGGGACGTCTTCTTCAGGAACGCCAACGCCGGCGCCCCCCCAGGAGCAGCCTACCAGTCTCCTCTGGGTCTAGCTGCTGCTCCTCAGCTCTCCTCTCTGGTGGGAGCTCAGCCCAACGTGGAGAAGCTGGTGGAGGACCACCTGGCCGTCCAGTCCCTCATCAGGGCCTACCAGGTACGCTCACACGTGCACGCTCACACGTGCACGCTCACACGTGCACGCTCCTGGTACTGCAGGATGATCTGAAATGTCAGTTCACCTGAATCACTAGGTTCAAACTCCAGTTCCCACAATGCTCTCCTGTATTTAGCAGAATGTATCAATACAAAAGAAAGTAAACGCAGATGAAGATGATTTTCCTTTCAGAATATTTTTATGGTCAAAAAGAGTCAATAATCACCAGAAACCAGGAAATATAGTGATATATTCATATAGATATCGAGGTCCGACTCAAATATCTAACTTAAGAATAAACTCCTCCCCTTCTGACCATGAAAGTCAAACCAGTGTCACTTCGCTTTATGGAAATGTTGTTTAAAGGAAGTCTGACCTTTGACATGGAGAGATGTGGGGTTATTGTTTTAATTTACAAGTTATTGATTATGAATGTCACCTTTAACTTCAAATAGATAAATGAATAAGAGATGCTTCCTGTGGAGAACTTATTAGTTCTGTTTCATATTCTGAGCCTTATTTCTGGATCCTGACCAGCTTTCATATTATTATCAATATTATTGTCTGTTTAATGTGATATTTAATGTGTTGTTTTCCCACAGAAATCCATGTAACGTGGAACCAGCTGTGTGTTTGTTGTTTGTTCACTTCAGGTTTTGTTATTATTATTATTATTATTATTATTACATCACATTTCTAGTGTGGGTTAGTTATTTATAATGTTTGATATAAAATCATCAATTCAGTTTTTCAAACTGAAAACGGGAATATATATATATATATATATATATATTTATATATAATCTGAGCTTCCTTTGTGCTCTGACACATGACGTTTGACATGAAGGTTTTAAAGGTTGAGAGACTCCGATGTGGTCCTCAGAGGTCTTCACAGGTTCAGACCTGGGTTCCTGAGAGCCGCCTCGGTTTAATCTGCAGCTGACAGGTGGGATTAAAAGTCTGCTTTAATCTAATGAACCTGATCGGCTGAAGCTTTAATCAGCTATCCAGATCATTTCCATGAGGAATGAATGCATTTATGTATCATCATCATTACCAGGCTTTTATTGTGTAAGGTACGACAGGAAGGAGGGGATCTGGTCTGTGCTGCCTTTATTACTACTACTAACCTCCGCTTATTTGGTTTCATCATGTCCTCATCCACCCTCTCCACCTCCTCCTCCATCGTCTCCCCTTCCTCCTCCATCCTCTCCTCCTCCATCCTCTCCTCCTCCTCCTACTCCTCCTCTGTGCTGTTGTCTCTGTAGATCCGAGGTCACCATGTGGCCCAGTTGGACCCCCTCGGCATCATGGACGCTGATCTGGACTCGTGTGTCCCCACTGACATAATCACCTCCTCCGACAAGCTGGGTGAGGATCTGAGCCCCCATTAGTCCAGAGACCAGACCAGACTATGTGGAGAAACCAGGGACTGTCTGTGGTCCCCCAGAGGTCTAGATAGTAGACCACATTAGTCCAGAGACCAGACCAGACTATGTGGAGGAACCAGAGACTGTCTATGGTCCCCCAGAGGTCTAGATAGTAGCTCACATTAGTCCAGAGACCAGACCAGACTATGTGTAGAACCAGAGACTGTCTGTGGTCCCCCAGAGGTCTAGATAGTAGACCACATTAGTCCAGAGACCAGACCAGACTATGTGGAGAAACCAGAGACTGTCTGTGGTCCCCCAGAGGTCTAGATAGTAGACCACATGAGTCCAGAGACCAGACCAGACTATGTGGAGAAACCAGAGACTGTCTGTGGTCCCCCAGAGGTCTAGATAGTAGCTCACATGAGTCCAGAGACCAGACCATTATATGTGGAGGAACCAGGGACTGTCTGTGGTCCAAACAACAAGGTCTCTGCTGTATTTATGTCTAGATGACCTTATTTGGAGTGTTGATGGAGCAGCTACAATGTTAGCGTAGCCTAGCACCATCAACCAGACTCCATTCAGAAAACCAGTGTTTTAAAAGTAGGGTCATTCCGTGTAATTTCATCAAATGCCTCCCACCTGACCATCTCAGAATGTCCTGAAAAAATTCAAGTACAAAGACCCACTTATTAATAGGACAAATCCAAAATATTAGGTCTCTACTGTCAACAGTTTTCTCATGAAACATCATTGAATGAAGGGTAGTTTAGACGGTTTTTGGCATCATGCTCTGAAAAGCCATTTTTAAACAGCAATATCTGGAAAACTATCTCACATGTGGCCTTCAAAATTTCTACACTGTATATCTGTTACTAATAGCCTCCAGACATGAAATATCAGGGGTGTAGCTCAATGATAACCTAGTATGGTAGGCACTTAAAATGTGGCTTGTTGAAATAAAGTAGTACATTTGAAGAGTAGCTGAGCTCCCATTTTTACAGATAAAAGACTTCTATCATTTCTGCCTCTATCTCTGGTGTTAGCTTAAACATTCTACAAAATATGGTTTCTCTTAGATTATTAGTTTCACAGATATTAAGGCTCAAAAATGGAAGTTAACACATCTTTGCCCAACTTCAGAGTCATATTCCAAAAAACTGACAACATCAGGTCCAAACTTACTTTTTTTGAAAGATCATATTCTTGTTAAAATCATATTAAAAAAAAAATTGAAATCCTGATTAAAATCCTGATATTGGTGGGGTTTTTGTGGCCAGTTTTGGTACTGCATGTCCTAATAGCCTTCTAGTAAACATCACAGCAGGGCAATCCAGTTGTGTTTTTTACCATTTACCAAAGACTTACATGTGACTAAATGCTACTGATAAATTTAGCCTTACGTAAACATTCAAATGTAGCACAGTTGTAGTTACTGTTAAAATAATCTTCCCGTAAACGAATAAATTCACCCAAGGAGGAGACCGGAGACATAAGTAAAGTCGACGTCTGACTTTAATCTTGTACAAGAGGAGCAGTTACAATGCAACAACGTGTGAGGATGCTACAGAGGAAGTGCTCCAATCACTGTTGTGACTTGAGTCTTTTAAAGGCACAGGAGATAACGCGTCACTGACAGTTAACCTTCATTCAGAACCAGACATCATGACTACCAGGCCTCTGATAACATTTAGGTCAGCCATGGGGATACTAAAGTAATAAACAGTTCAACACATAAAGCTGTAACCTGAACTAAGAAAACTTTAAGACATGAGGTTAAACAAAATTCTTATAACAGTTACAGAGGCAATAAGTCCTTGGATGTGAGTTAAACATGGTGAAAGCAGCTTTTAATGTCTTAAACCATGAACAAACATAGCATAATATTGAAGACTGTACATTTTGTCATACTTTAAGTATATAAATTACACAACCAAATCAAATAATAATCTTAATTTGAGCATAAAGATTTTACATTACAGTACAAAGTCTCCAACGTTTGATATTGAATAACAGTTTGTCTCTATGCTCACTGTGAGGGATCACACATTTTTCATCTTTTAGATCCAATTCCTTCGTCACATTCATTAATTTGGCAGTCACTTTACAAATAGTCTAATGTACATCTCTGCTCTGTTGTGCTCATCTTTTTTGATGGCATACATGCACCCAGTTACTGTAGAGGGAACGTCAATCCTTGCAATTCTATGCTACAGTGGAACATTGCACATCTTCTCTTCTTGGCCAGTAGAAACTCTTGGTAGGGTCATGTGGGTGCATGAACTGAACCAGTACATCTTCATCTGAAACATCTCTGATACTTCCTATCCACCATTTCTGATCATACACACATATTGTCTCATAGTGAGCATAGAGACAAACCGTTATTCAATATCAAACTTTGGAGACTTTTCTACTGTAATGTAAAATCTTTATGCTCAAATTAAGATTATTATTTGATTTAGTTGTGTAATTTACATACTTACAGTATGACAAAATGTACAGTCTTCAATATTATGCTATATTTGTTCATAAGACATTAAAAGCTGCTTTCAGCATGTTCAACTCACATTCAAGGACTTATTGCCTCTGTAACTACAACTGTGCTACATTTTAATGTTTTTGTGAGGCTAAATTTATCAGTAGAATTTAGTCACATATAAGTCTTTGGTAAATGGCAAAAAACACAATTGAATTGCCCTGCTGTGATGTTTACTTGTAGGATATTAAGACATGCAGTACCAAAACCGGCCACAAAACCCCACCAATATCAGGACTTAAAAATCACTGCGACAAATTGAGGCAAAACACCCTCCCAATTTTTAAATATGATTTTAACAAGAATATGATCTTTCAAAAAAAGTAAGTTTGGACCTGATGTTGTCAGTTTTTTGGAATATGACTCTGAAGTTGGGCAAAGATGTGTTAACTTCCATTTTTGAGCCTTAATATCTGTGAAACTAATAATCTAAGAGAGACCATATTTTGTAGAATGCTTAAGCTAACACCAGAGATAGAGGCAGAAGTGATAGAAGTCTTTTATCTGCAAAAATGGGAGCTCAGCCACTCTTCAAATGTACTACTTTATTTCAACAAGCCACATTTTAAGTACCTACCATACTAGGTTATCATTGAGCTACACCCCTGATATTCGATGTCTGGAGGCTATTAGTAACAGATATACACTGTAGAAATTTTGAAGGCCACAGGTGAGATAGTTTTCCAGATAATGCTGTTTAAAAATGGCTTTTCAGAGTATGATGCCAAAAAACCCTCTAAACTACCCTTCATTCAATGATGTTTCATGAGAAAACTGTTGACAGTAGAGACCTAATATTTTGGATTTGTCTTATTAACAAGTGTGTCTTTGTACTTGAATTTTTTCAGGACATTCTGAGATGGTCAGGTGGGAAGATTTTCAGAAATTTGATGAAATGACACCGAATGACACAGTAGTTATCTTGTGGTCTTGCAGACAGACCTAACAAAGCATGACTCAGCACTTTTTACTGATCACCATCATAATGGAGTTATTACAGCATCCTTTTCATCTGGTTATTGATATTAAATCACAGATCAATACTTTATGTTGTGGTAAACCAGCCCACTTGGGTCTTGCTAGATCCAGTAAAACCAGCTTGGTGAAATCCACCGAGACCCTCTGGATGATGTCATGAACTCATCATCAACAGGACGGCACATATTTGCTTGGTTTGGTGTGAAGACGGCATCAGAGGAGGCGGTCAGGGATCTGGTCTCGTGGTTTATGTATCGGACTGAAACCTTGTTGTTCATCAGAAGTATCTTCTCGTGTACAACGAATGTTTCTGGAACTTTGTCCCCCAACTGGAAACTCGTTCTGGTGTTTGCTGAAGGACTCTTAACGTCACTGGAACTAAAATGTTGTGTTTCATAATCTAGAAATAATCCTTCTGGAACATTCTCTTGTCTGTGGAGCTGGAACCTATGATACAAGCATTCCATTTTGATCTTTAGGCTGATTGATCAAATCTGAAAATCCCAAATGTTTTCAAGATGGGATAAACGTGCTCGTCTCTTCATCACTTAAGATGCTCCGTAACAGAAACATTGTTCCTCCAAAGTTTTCCTTCAAACAAACCTTTGAAACCAGAGCCGGGCGCCGTGAACCGGTCCCTAAAGGACTCGGGTCTTCCTGGGTCACGTTGATTGGGAGGTTCTGTAAAAACAAACATCTTAATTGGATTCTCTTTGGCAGAAATAGATTTGTGTTTAATCCCTAAAGTGACCGACCGGAATAATAAGATCTCATTGGACTGTGAGATCCCTTTAGTAGCTTTCAATCACAACACATGACCTTCATCAGACGACCTTCACCTAATTGTTTGTTTCCTTTCAAGTAGACTGGAAACCTTGAAAACAGAAGGTTCATTCAGTAACTCTTCTGTGTTTCTTATTGGTTGACCTTGAATAACATTTCGGTCTTAGCTCCGCCTCCTGAGGAAGGTCATGTGATGTGGTTGTTAAGTCTCCAGAACAGACCCTGAGTGGAGACATTCAGAGTGTGGGAGCTGACTTCAGATCAGTTCGAGTGTCCTTTTGGGAGACGCCCACTTGTGTTGAGCTGTTAGCTTTGTGCTAACGCTGCTAGCGCTGCCGGCTCAATCCGCTGCATCCTCGTTGGCTCGTCAGGAAACCTGCTGCTTGTTTGTTTGTTGGCTTGTTGCCATGGAGACAGCTCAGCCGCCTCGTGCTGTTTATATGCCAGGAGAAATTACTGCCACGTGTCCTCGCCTCCTCCTCTCCTCGTAGTGGAGAAGGAGACCTGAGGAGGAGTCACGGCAGCAGGGGCTCGATGAACAAGACCCCGTTGCCGTGGAGACGACCTGCTGACACATCACCTCTCATCACCTGCTATGGTGACGACGTCACGCTGATTAGATTGGTTGAAACGATTAGCTCCACAGCTCTCATTGGTGGATGATGTCATGATGTTTGTAGACAGCAGAGTGTACTTGAGTTGTGTTGTCTGTCTGACCCCTGGTCTGACCCTTGAGGCCCCTTTAAAGTTTGTAAAGGTCACCGTATCAAAGACATAAAATATGCAGAATGTCCACGTTTGGTCCCCCAAGGTGCCTCAAGGGTTAAGCTAACATAGCTGCTAGCGTAGCTGCTAACTAGCTTTAGCTTTGCCTGATTGTCCACCATCAGCACTGCCCCGTCCCTCTCCTCAACGAGTGAGTGATGAACCCGGAGGACGTGTTGGGTTGAGGCCTCGGTGGCGCCCCCTCTGTCCTGGAGTGGCCTGTGCAGAATGGCTTCCTGTCTCGGACCCCCCCCCCCCCCTCCCCCCGTGTTGGTTGTGGTGTGGCTTCTGTATCCTCAGCATGCTGTTAGCTGCATCCTCGCTCCTCCACCGCGCCGACCAGGGGGCGGTGGAGACGACGAGGTGCCGGGCCGGTGTGGTGCTCCGTTAGACGGTGGCGGCGGGTGTCGGGTGGTACACTAACGGTGTCGGGTGTGTCTCTCTCTCTGCTGCCCCCTGCTGGCGACGTTCTCCAGATGTGGCTGTGTTCAAGGAGAGGCTGAGAAACCTAACGGTAGGAGGTACGATAAAACCACCAGAGCTTCCTGTCCGGTGGACTTGGAGCCGGACCCTGCCCGGGTCTGGTCCGGTGGATTCAGAGCTCCCACGTCTTGGACTTCCTGTAGAACGGAGACGTTTCATCTAGTTCACCGTCTTTGCTTTCATCAAACGAGTGTTTGACCTCCAGCATCAGTTTGTCATCATCAGAAAATAACCAGACAAGATTTAGGTTTTATAGAAACAACTTAAATCCTTTGTTTGAGCTCTTCTTTAAGCATTTAATCGACCCGGGGACACAGACACATAACATTTAAAATAACCAGGAAATCAGACTATTTCTACTTATTTATTAATAATGAATTATTTAATCAGAAATAATAATAATTACTATAATTATAACAATAATTATAAGTAAGAATAAATATGAATAATTATTATTTAATCATTAATGATTTAATTATATTATAAATAATATATTAATAATTAAAACTGTCAATGATATATGTCGATAATGTATAAATAGTCCCAGTGAACACGCATGTTAGATATAATCTGCTGGCTTTAATGATATTATATGTTCATCTCATATAATATGAGATGAATGTGATTCAGCTGATGAATGAAATCATCCTCCTGAGTTTACTTGTTGACGGTGAACTAGAGTGAAATGTCCCTTTGAGGCCTCCGTACACAGGAAACATCCAGAGGTGATAACTGACCTCTGAGTGTGTCCTGTGTGTCCCGGCTCCTGTAGTTAGCGTCGTTAGCGTGGTTAGCTGCTGCCCTGTGAACAGTAGAAGAGACGAGTCATCAGTTCTCCTGCGAGGTGATAATTTCCATCCGGCCACAAAGGATTCACGTCTACATTCACATCAGCCTTTAAATTACAACACTCACTTTTATTTATATATAAATACCACTGATAAGCATGATTAATTATGTATCATAATGTTTATGTACCAGAAAGTGCAGCTGCAATATGTAAGTGATATAAAAGTTTCCATTCATGTGTGAAAAATAGATACATGTTTAAAAACAAATCTCACTTTTATTCCAGTAACTTTAAAACTCATGAGTCAGTTTGTGGCCGTTTGAAGAAATGACCCTCACGCTTTTATTCTGAAAGGGTTCTAGAGGAAGTTCACCTTCTGCTCCGGAGTGGGACTTTCTGATGTTCAGTGTTTTTGACTGATGCTGGTTTTTAAATGAGAACATTTAAAGTGTGTGTGTTCGTTGGTGTGTGTGTGTGTGTGTGTGTTCGTTGGTGTGTGTGTTCGTTGGTGTGTGTGTGTGTGTGTGTGTGTGTGTGTGTGTGTGTTCGTTGGTGTGTGTGTTCGTTGGTGTGTGTGTGTGTGTGTGTGTGTGTTCGTTGGTGTGTGTATGTGTGTGTGTGTGTGTGTGTGTGTGTGTGTGTTCGTTGGTGTGTGTGTGTGTGTGTGTTCGTTGGTGTGTGTGTGTGTGTGTGTGTGTGTTCGTTGGTGTGTGTGTGTGTGTGTTCGTTGGTGTGTGTGTGTGTGTGTGTGTGTGTGTGTGTGTTCGTTGGTGTGTGTGTTCGGTGGTGTGTGTGTGTGTGTGTGTGTGTGTGTGTGTTCGTTGGTGTGTGTGTGTGTGTGTGCGTGTTCGTTGGTGTGTGTGTGTGTGTGTGTGTGTGTGTGTGTTCGTTGGTGTGTGTATGTGTGTGTGTGTGTGTGTGTGTGTGTTCGTTGGTGTGTGTGTGTGTGTGTGTGTGTGTTCGTTGGTGTGTGTATGTGTGTTCGTTGGTGTGTGTTCGTTGGTGTGTGTGTTCGTTGGTGTGTGTGTGTGTGTGTGTGTGTGTGTGTGTGTGTGTGTGTGTGTGTGTTCGTTGGTGTGTGTGTGTGTGTGTGTGTGTGTGTTCGTTGGTGTGTGTATGTGTGTGTGTGTGTGTTCGTTGGTGTGTGTGTGTGTGTGTGTGTGTGTGTGTGTGTGTGTGTGTGTTCGTTGGTGTGTGTGTGTGTGTGTGTGTGTGTGTGTTCGTTGGTGTGTGTGTGTGTGTGTGTGTGTGTGTGTGTGTTCGTTGGTGTGTGTGTGTGTGTGTGTGTGTGTGTGTGTGTGTTCGTTGGTGTGTGTATGTGTGTGTGTGTGTGAGATGTTTGAGCTGCTTCTTCTCTCCTCTCTCTGCTTCGCTGTGTTTGGAGTCATGAGATATCAGCCGTTACTAATATAACCCATGATGACAGTTTTAGCAGAGAAGAAGAAGAAGAGTGTTGTCCTGTTACGTTCCTCACCTCCTCCCTCTGATGAAGAGGAGGAGGAGCAGGAGGAGGAGACGAGAGGAAGTGATGCAACTCAACCAGAGGTTGAGCAGTGATGGGTCTGTCTGCCTGTCTGTCTTTAGAGAGACGCTGCTTCTTGATTGGCCAGCTCGGCGGTCGTGTGACTGGTTTGTGACTGCTCTGATTGGCTGAATCAGGCTGCCAGCTCAGCTCTGTGATTGGCTGGTTGGGTTTAAGGTGGCGGTGTGGTTGGATGGAAGACACCTCCTTCTGTCCTCTCATCCTCTAAATGTCCCATAATCCCACAGCACGGCGCTCATTTTCATCACACGCACTGATACTTATTTTATAAGTCCCGCCCCTTCCTGTGGACCACACGGCATGTGGGTGAGCCCGTGGAGAGAACGTGGCGGTTCATGGTAAATCCGTTGCAGAGGTTCGGTTCGGTGAACTGGGAGGCGTGGGGCGCGCTGCCCTCGGCCTCGTCTTCCAGGAGAAGATCTGATCTGAGTGACATCAGGGCACTTTCTTCTTCTACTTAGTATTATTACTGTACGTTTTTCACTACTTTATTGTTTCTATAAGCATCGGGACCTGTCCAGATTTATTTTAGACCTTTTCACAAAGCCACATGACACTAAAAAGTACATTAGTGCATATTTATATAGGTTAAATAGATTTCCAGTTGCATTATGGGTAGCAGCTGGAGTCCTGCTGCCATCCATACTCACCTTCAGACGGGTTCAAGGTCACAGAGGTTTTTCAGCATTGAACAGTTGAACGTTTCTATGTGGAGAGTTCATGTTTCAGACGTCTTCTTAACGAGCTCTGTGGTTGGCCGACGTGTGAACCTCGTTAACCACGTCTCTTATTTTTAATTCCTCACCCTGTCCTGCTTGCTGTCAATCTTCTGCTTCTGCCACTTCACTCTCCGACTCTCCTTCTGCTGCTGTCTGCCTGTTCTCTGTGTTCTCCATGTTCTAATGTTCTCATGTTCTCCGTGTTCTCATGTTCATTCATTTAAAACTCCTGTCTGCATGTTGTCATTCGTCCACGGCCTGTTCGTGTGTCCGTCCATCTCTTTGGTGTCCTTCCCTCTGTTCTGGATCCTCTTCTCACCTCTCCCCACCCCTCCCCCTTCCCTCCTGTCCTGCGGTGCATCATGGGACATGTAGGCTTCTACGGTCTGGACGAGTCGGACCTGGACAAGGTGTTCCGGCTGCCCACCACCACCTTCATCGGAGGCTCGGAGAGCGCCCTGCCGCTGAAGGAGATCATCCGCCGCCTGGAGGTAAGACCACGGGCGCTTGGTTTGGTGTGACGGGAGTCCCCGACGCGGTTACATGTACAGGTGACTCTGCTCTCCCTGCTGGTCAGATGGCGTACTGTCAGCACATCGGCGTGGAGTTCATGTTCATCAACGACCTGGAGCAGTGTCAGTGGATCCGGCAGAAGTTTGAGACGCCGGGAGTCATGCAGTTCACTCTGGAGGAGAAGAGGACGCTGCTGGCCCGCATGGTCCGCTCCACCAGGTAAATAACTGGACACACCCCTGTCTACACATGGTCCGCTCCACCAGGTAAATACCTGGACACACCCCCATCTACACATGGTCCGCTCCACCAGGTAAATACCTGGACACACCCCCGTCTACACATGGTCCGCTCCACCAGGTAAATACCTGGACACACCCCCGTCTACACATGGTCCGCTCCACCAGGTAAATACCTGGACACACCCCCGTCTACACATGGTCCGCTCCACCAGGTAAACACCTGGACACACCCCCGTCTACACATGGTCCGCTCCACCAGGTAAACACCTGGACACGCCCCCGTCTACACATGGTCCGCTCCACCAGGTAAACACCTGGACACGCCCCCGTCTACACATGGTCCGCTCCACCAGGTAAACACCTGGACACGCCCCCGTCTACACATGGTCCATTCCCTGTAAGACGTGTGTGTGTGTGTGTGTGTGTGTGTGTGTGTGTGTGTGTGTGTGTGTGTGTGTGTGTGTGTGTGTGTGTGTGTGTGTGTGTGTGTGTGTGTCTGTGTGTCTGTGTGTCTGTGTGTCTGTCTGTCTGTCTGTCTGTCTGTCTGTCTGTCTGTCTGTCTGTCTGTCTGTCTGTCTGTCTGTCTGTGTGTGTGTGTGTCTGTGTGTGTGTGTGTCTGTGTGTGTGTCTGTGTGTGTGTCTGTGTGTGTCTGTGTGTAGGTTTGAGGAGTTCCTCCAGAAGAAGTGGTCTGCAGAGAAGCGTTTTGGTCTAGAGGGCTGTGAGTCTCTGATCCCGGCTCTGAAGACCATCATTGATAAATCCTCAGAGAACGGCGTAGAGAACGTCATCATGGGCATGCCTCACAGGTAACGCATCACACCATGTGACCAAGCAGCTGATTTACGATGAACACAAACGGAGCATTAATGAGTTGAACCAGCAAAGATCTGGCAGCAGCAGCTGCTGGTTGGTTTGGGCCAGTTAGCTGGTTAATCAGTCGAACTGAATGCCAATGACAGTTAAACTGAGGTCGGGTTCATCTGAGGATACACTTTAAACATTTAACTTATGACGGCTTCACCTGAATGTGTTGATTAGCTGAAGGAAACATAAACAGACTGGAGGGCGAGTCCTTCTCCTCGCAGCATTCAGGCTCCTCCCACTGCAGAGTCACACCGAGACAAAGTGACCAATGTTAGAGTGTATCGCTGCGTATGTGTGACCTCACTCACTACACCCCAAATATTTATATATGTACACACACACACACACAACGTCTGCACCACTTCCTGTTTGTACACTTCCTTCTTCCAGGGGTCGTCTGAATGTTTTGGCCAACGTGATCCGTAAAGAGCTGGAACAGATCTTCTGTCAGTTCGACTCCAAACTGGAAGCAGCTGATGAGGTAATATACCTGCTGTTCTTATAAACCCACTGTTCTTCTAATCCTGCTGTTCTTCTTATCCTGCTGTTCTTTTTATCCTGCTGTTCTTCTTATCCCGCTGTTCTTTTTATCCTGCTGTTCTTCTTATCCTGCTGTTCTTCTTATCCTGCTGTTCTTGTTATCCCGCTGTTCTTCTTATCCCGCTGTTCTTCTTATCCCGCTGTTCTTGTTATCCCGCTGTTCTTCTAATCCTGCTGTTCTTCTTATCCTGCTGTTCTTCTTATCCTGCTGTTCTTTTTATCCTGCTGTTCTTCTTATCCCGCTGTTCTTCTTATCCCGCTGTTCTTGTTAGCCCGCTGTTCTTCTAATCCTGCTGTTCTTCTTATCCTGCTGTTCTTCTTATCCCGCTGTTCTTCTAATCCCGCTGTTCTTCTTATCCCGCTGTTCTTCTAATTCTGCTGTTCTTCATATCCCGCTGTTCTTCTTATCCCGCTGTTCTTCTAATTCTGCTGTTCTTCTAATTCTGCTGTTCTTCTTATCCCGCTGTTCTTCTAATTCTGCTGTTCTTCTAATCCCGCTGTTCTTCTAATCCCGCTGTTCTTCTTATCCCGCTGTTCTTCTAATTCTGCTGTTCTTCATATCCCGCTGTTCTTCTAATTCTGCTGTTCTTCTAATTCTGCTGTTCTTCTTATCCCGCTGTTCTTCTAATTCTGCTGTTCTTCTTATCCCGCTGTTCTTCTAATCCCGCTGTTCTTCTAATCCCGCTGTTCTTTTTATCCCGCTGTTCTTCTTATCCCGCTGTTCTTCTAATTCTGCTGTTCTTCTAATCCCGCTGTTCTACTTACCCTGCTGTTCTTCTAATCCCGCTGTTCTTTTTATCCTGCTGTTCTTCTAATCCCGCTGTTCTTCTAATCCTGCTGTTCTTCTAATTCTGCTGTTCTTCTTATCCCGCTGTTCTTCTAATCCCGCTGTTCTTCTAATTCTGCTGTTCTTCATATCCCGCTGTTCTTCTTATCCCGCTGTTCTTCTAATTCTGATGTTCTTCTAATTCTGCTGTTCTTCTTATCCCGCTGTTCTTCTAATTCTGCTGTTCTTCTAATCCCGCTGTTCTTCTAATCCCGCTGTTCTTCTTATCCCGCTGTTCTTCTAATTCTGCTGTTCTTCATATCCCGCTGTTCTTCTAATTCTGCTGTTCTTCTAATTCTGCTGTTCTTCTTATCCCGCTGTTCTTCTAATTCTGCTGTTCTTCTTATCCCGCTGTTCTTCTAATCCCGCTGTTCTTCTAATCCCGCTGTTCTTTTTATCCCGCTGTTCTTCTTATCCCGCTGTTCTTCTAATTCTGCTGTTCTTCTAATCCCGCTGTTCTACTTACCCTGCTGTTCTTCTAATCCCGCTGTTCTTTTTATCCTGCTGTTCTTCTAATCCCGCTGTTCTTCTAATCCTGCTGTTCTTCTAATTCTGCTGTTCTTCTTATCCCGCTGTTCTTCTAATCCCGCTGTTCTTCTAATCCCGCTGTTCTTCTAATCCCGCTGTTCTTTTTATCCCGCTGTTCTTCTTATCCCGCTGTTCTTCTAATTCTGCTGTTCTTCTAATCCCGCTGTTCTACTTACCCTGCTGTTCTTCTAATCCCGCTGTTCTTTTTATCCTGCTGTTCTTCTAATCCCGCTGTTCTTCTAATCCTGCTGTTCTTCTAATTCTGATGTTCTTCTAATCCCGCTGTTCTTCTAATTCTGCTGTTCTTCTAATCCCGCTGTTCTTCTAATCCTGCTGTTCTTCTAATTCTGATGTTCTTCTTATCCTGCTGTTCTTCTAATCCCGCTGTTCTTCTAATCCCGCTGTTCTTCTAATCCTGCTGTTCTTCTAATTCTGATGTTCTTCTTATCCTGCTGTTCTTCTAATCCCGCTGTTCTTCTAATCCTGCTGTTCTTCTAATTCTGATGTTCTTCTTATCCTGCTGTTCTTCTAATCCCGCTGTTCTTCTTATCCTGCTGTTCTTCTTATCCCGCTGTTCTTTTTATCCCGCTGTGTGGGGCGTTGTGTTCAGGGACCTCTGCTGTGGTTTCTTCTCCTCAGGGCTCTGGAGATGTGAAGTACCATCTGGGGATGTACCATCGTCGTATCAACCGTGTGACAGACAGGAACATCACCTTGTCTCTGGTGGCCAACCCGTCTCACCTGGAGGCCGTGGACCCGGTGGTGCAGGGGAAGACCAAAGCGGAGCAGTTCTACTGCGGAGACAACGACGGCAACCGGGTGAGACCACACGTCAATGATCTAACATACAGGACCGCGATCAATCCAGATCATCAGAAAACACAGCTAATCCTCGGCCGTCCCAAAATATATGGATATATATTTACAATATTGATTTATTGTATGTTAATACATTCAAATATCTTGTTTGATAAGAATAGTGCCTCTGATATGTGTGGATATGTTGACCTACTGACATAAATCCTGAGGTTGATATGAATCAGCTGGTCTTCAGACATTAAAAGCAGCAAACAGAGATCCGTCCGTAGAGAATTGAGCTGATTCTCTCAGCTGAACCTGAAGCAAAGCCTTCACACTCTTACTGTTTTATTTTCATTTACATTTTTATTGAAATCGAAATTGGAGTACATTATACATCACAACTATATATAATATAATATAAAAAATAAATAATAACAAAAGATGAATTATATATACCTACATAAATAGGCTGAAAAGAAACAAATGAAATGCTTCTCCATAGACTCTTATTTTGACGCAGACTTCCTGTTTGTGTTCAGGTTATGTCCATCCTGATCCACGGAGACGCAGCGTTCGCCGGTCAGGGGATCGTCTACGAGACCTTCCACCTGTCTGACCTGCCGTCCTACACCACGCACGGCACCGTGCACGTGGTCGCCAACAACCAGGTAACCGACACGGCATCGAACGCACCGCACGCCGCGCCGCTCACCGCTCCGCAGTGACGGAGCTGTGACTTCCTGTCTGCAGATCGGCTTCACCACAGACCCCCGCGTGGCCCGCTCGTCTCCGTACCCCACCGATGTGGCTCGGGTCGTCAACGCGCCCATCTTCCACGTCAACGCCGACGACCCTGAGGCCGTCATCTACGTCTGCAAGGTGGCGGCCGAGTGGAGGGCCACCTTCCACTCAGACGTGGTGGTCGACCTGGTCAGTGTCCTCAGGGCTCATTCTCACTGCAGCTGTGTGACCGGGACTCACCTGTGTGTGTGTGTGTGTGTGTGTGTGTGTGTGTGTGTGTGTGTGTGTGTGTGTGTGTGTGTGTGTGTGTGTGTGTGTGTGTGTGTGTGTGTGTAGGTGAGCTACCGTCGGATGGGTCACAACGAGATGGACGAGCCGATGTTCACTCAGCCACTGATGTACAAACAGATCAAGAAGCAGAAGCCGGTTCTGCAGAAGTACGCAGAGAAGCTGATCGCAGAGGGAGCAGTCAGCCGGCAGGAGTACGAGGTAACCTCTGCTCCTCCTCCTCCTCCTCCTTCCTCTCCTGACTCAGTGAATCTCCATGAGGAGCAGCAACGTGTTGAGTTGAATGAAAGTAAACGTTACTGTTGGACGGATTCAAGCCGACCACTTCCTGTTTGTGTTTACTGCTGTGTCACTCTTGTGTTTGATGTAAAACAATGTAAAACTTTATATTGATCATCAATAATCACTGTAAGGAGGTTCAGACCAGGAAGGACCCCGTCAGGCGGTCTTGTTTGAGGACCTGAACCGTGTGTCTGTCTGCAGGAGGAGATCGCCAAATACGATAAGATCTGTGAGGAGGCGTACGCTCGCTCCAAGGATGAGAAGATCCTCCACATCAAGCACTGGCTGGACTCCCCCTGGCCCGGTGAGACCCCCTCTGGGCTTAATGGAGTGTCAGGTTCTGGCTCAGGATCTGGTCTGAACTGTTGTCGTCCGCAGGTTTCTTCACTCTGGACGGGCAGCCGAAGTCCATGAGCTGCCCCTCCACCGGTCTGACCGAGGAGAACCTGAACCACATCGGCAGCGTGGCGTCCTCGGTCCCCGTGGAGGACTTCACCATCCACGGAGGTCTGAGCCGGATCTTGAAGGGCCGCGCTGAGATGGTTCGTAACCGGACCGTGGACTGGGCTCTGGGGGAGTACATGGCCTTTGGATCGCTGCTGCAGGAGGGGATCCACGTCAGACTGTCTGGACAGGATGTGGAGCGGGGAACCTTCAGGTAAACTGGTTCAGGGTTCTGACTGGTTCTGGTTCTGGCTGGTTCTGGTTCTGGCTAGGGCTGTCGTGGTTAGGGAATTTCCCCTGCGGTGATTCAGAGTGGCTCAGCAGTGCGGTGTGCGGCGATAACGCACCACCCCTTTAATTAAACCAAAAAAAATCTATTCGCATTTTTCTTTGTTAATTAAGCTACTAAATTACCCCCCCCCCCCCCCCCCCCACCCCACCACGAGCTCCTCCGCCCCCTCCCATCGATGCTCGTGCACCAGATTCTGTGAACGCGCCGGTGTCTTCTCTCATCGATAAACGGCATGAAGTACACTAGTTCTTTAAACTACATGTTTTAACAGGTGTTACAGCGTCACAGTTTTACTGATATTCTACCAAATAATTACCTCATAATCTATTTAACACACCCTTTTAACTGAACTATTTTAACAGTGCATTTATATGAACGACATCCCCTCACGCTCACAGATCAGCGGAGCAAAGCCGTTTCTTGGCCGCTTGCGCACACAAAGCCTTCCTGCCCCGCTCAGCTGATTATTGCTATCCGTTTCCGACACCTTAAAAAACGTCCACACAGCTGGCATTTTAAATTCTCCCTCGCTCTGTTGCAAGTTGAAGTCGGTGACGTGTGGCGTCGCGATGCGCACGCAATCCTCACACGCAATCCTCGCACGCAATCCTCGTGCCCTCGGGTATTTAATCTGATTTAATCAAGGAAGCAGCCGTCTTTATTTGTCAGTTTATTTAGTTTTATTATATCGGCGTGTTAGCCAATAATACATTTTAACGTCAATATCGGCCGATACCTTGCCGATAATATCGTGCATCCCTAGTTCTGACTGGTTCTGGCTGGTTCTGGTTTCCGGCTGGTTCTGACTGGTTCTGGTTCTGACTGGTCCGTGTGTCCTCTTCTAGCCACCGTCATCACGTCCTCCACGACCAGAACGTGGACAAGAGGATCTGCATCCCCATGAACCACGTGTCTCCAGACCAGGCTCCGTACACCGTGTGCAACAGCTCGCTGTCCGAGTACGGGGTCCTCGGTGAGTCCGGTCTGCAGGCCTCCAGCTGGTCTGGACTCGGTGTCTATTCAGAGTCCTGAACCCCTCTCCCCTCTGTAGGCTTCGAGCTGGGCTTCGCCATGGCGAGTCCCAACGCTCTGATCCTGTGGGAGGCCCAGTTCGGAGACTTCCACAACACGGCCCAGTGCATCATAGACCAGTTCATCTGCCCCGGGCAGGCCAAGTGGGTCCGGCAGAACGGCATCGTGCTGCTGCTGCCGCACGGCATGGAGGGCATGGTGAGCGAAACGAGCACACCCAACCAATCACAGCAGCAGGACTGTACACCACCTCTATCTGTACCGGTGCTCCACCTGCTGGCCGCTGACAGTGATGCTGTTTGTGTCTGCAGGGTCCGGAACATTCTTCAGCCCGTCCAGAGAGGTTCCTCCAGATGTGCAACGACGACCCCGACGTCATGCCGGTAAGCAGGAAGTAGTCCCTGCAGCAGGAAGTCCTCTACTTTTCAGAGTTAAAGACCACCAGGCTGTAACGCCCGCTGATATTCTAATGAGCTTATGTGTTGATAGTAGAGAAACAGCTGTCTGACATGTGATTGGCTGCCCCCCCCCCCCAGCCCCTCACAGAGGACTTTGCGGTGCAGCAGCTCTACGACTGTAACTGGATCGTTGTCAACTGTTCGTGTCCTGGAAACTACTTCCACGTCCTGAGACGGCAGATCCTCCTCCCGTACAGGAAGCCAGTGAGTCTCTCTCACACACACACACACACACACACACACACACACACACTGGTATAAGTACTTCTACTGAAGCCCTACGGTGGGAATAAATCTTCACATATTCTCTTCCTTCTTTAATGACTTTTATTGTGGAAATCCTGACTGAACTTCCTGTCTGTGCCTCCAGCTGATCGTCTTCACTCCTAAATCTCTGCTGCGCCACCCAGAGGCCAGATCCAGCTTCGACGAGATGCTGCCTGGTACTCCCATTAGCAGTAGCAGTAGTGGTGGTAGTAGTGGTAGTAGTGGTAGTAGTAGTACTGTGATTATTTGTGATTATTGTGTCATGGCTCCTCCTGGTCTCTGCAGGGACCCACTTCCAGAGGCTGATCCCAGAAGGAGGCGTGGCGGCGGAGCGTCCGGAGGAGGTGAAGCGTCTCATCTTCTGTACGGGGAAAGTTTACTACGAGCTCACCAAGGAGAGGAGGAGCCGCGGCATGGAGGGGGGCGTGGCCATCGCACGCATCGAGCAGGTAGCCCAGACCAGTCCCCCAGACCAGTCCCCCAGACCATATATATACAGTATATATATATACCCTCAGCGCCCCCCGGTGATAACGTGTCTCTGTCCTCCAGCTGTCCCCGTTCCCCTTCGACCAGGTGAAGGCGGAGTCTGAGCGCTTCCCCAACGCCGACCTGGTCTGGTGTCAGGAGGAGCACAAGAACCAGGGTTACTATGACTACGTGAAGCCTCGCATCAGGACCACCATCCAGAGGGCCAAGCCCGTCTGGTACGACCTCACCGTCCTCCAGGGCTGAGTGTGTGTGTGTGTGTGTGTGTGTGTGTGTGTGTGGGTGGCGGCAGCTCTCTGACCCCTGACCTTTGCCCCCTGCTGTGTCTCAGGTACGCTGGCCGAGGACCGGCGGCCGCCCCGGCGACGGGGAACAAGGCGGCCCACCTGCTGGAGCTGCAGCGTTTCCTTGACAACGCCTTCGGCCTGGACGCCTTCAAGGATCAGCAGTAGACATGTGACCTGCAACACCTGGCTGACCTTTGACCCCCTGACACACCTGGATCTGTTTCCAACCTCAAACCGCATCAACACACACACACACAGTAATACTGCATACTGTAGGACAAACTACACAAGTAATACACACCGCTACACTACACAAGTACTACGTAGTACACAGGGTTTATCCCTACTACTGTTTACCTTGTACTACAACTATTACTACAGTAGTAATACTATAGTAGTAGTACTAGTAGTACTACTGTCATCATCAGCTTTTTATTTCATCAAGATTAAATCATTTATTGATTTTAATCACAATTATCAATCTGTGTTATCTCTAATAACCTGCCACACACTGTCCATTGATTATTGATCATCTACTGATCAGTGATCTGATCTACCAAAACTCCAAAAGTTGTTCCCAAGAGTTCACTGAAGAAGCATTCGTTGTTTTATCTGATAAATAACTTAATTGATCGCTGATTGGTTGATTGTTTTCCACCGGCCTGCAGTGTGTACTGTGTGTACTTAAAAGTATGAGTTTGTAGTACTACTGTGGCAGCACACACTGTGTACCGATGACTAAATATATGCATACTAATGTGTTAGTAGTACTGTGGGGTACACCGTGTACTACTTCAGTACAGATTTCAGCTGTCATAGTAGTACTGTCAGTAGTACTGATAGTACTGATACAAAGTATCTAAACCTTCACATGAAGTCAAATAAAGACGTAAACACGATGATGTCTGAGCGCCGCAGGTTCGATTCCCGCCGGTCGGCACGCAGCGGACCGGCGGTAACCGAAGGAAGCGAGTCGGTTCTCCGTGTTTCATCTGCAGAACGAATCTGGTGGAGGGGAGCCTGAAGGTCAAAGGTCAAACACACCTCCTCCGTCCACACACACACACACACACACTCCAGCTGGGTTATGTCACAGCAGTTATGACATCATCATCACTGTTCCATGGTCGCCTCGTCTTCAACAGGAAACATTTAAATTTCAACCAACGGCTCGTTAGCATCGCTAGCGTTGTTAGCGCTCGGCTAGTGTGCAGCAGGTGGAGGGTCCTTCTGCCTTTCAGCAGGTGTGTTGGCTCGTTAATGAATTAGTCGCCATGGCAACGCTTAACCGGCACATTGAGATTCATCGTTTTATTTTAGTTTATTTTGGGGAATAAAAATGGGCGGCGGTCTGCGCCATCAGGCGTCCCTACATGAGCTCAACCAAAATGCACTGCAGATAATAATTTAACCCCTCGGCTTCTTTCCTCCTCCTCCTCCTCCTCCTCCTCCTCCTCCTCCTCTTCTCGCGAGCGTTCATCTCGTGCCAAAACGGAGCGTCTCATGTTTCTGACTTCGTCTTCGTGTTTCAGCTGAACGAACTCTTGTTGAATCTGCGCTCTGAAACTCGAGCGGCTGCAGGAGGCGTTTCGGCTTGTGAGACAAAGAAAATGATTTATTTATTTTCATAAATGGGGATTGAAATTCTCTTCATTATTTTGCTTCATTCAATAAAGAATACTGTATGTACTGAAGAACCGCCGTCGTCTCGTCCTTATTTAATATTTGAATTCCTTTACTTTTATTTACTCAGAGATAAACCTCCATGTTATTAATAATCTTATCATATTATTATTAATGCACATGGAGACAGACTCTGGTTCTTACTGTTTTAGTAAGAAAGAAAAGCATTTTAATAAACTGTTTTCTTTATTCTGCTTTTGTTTGGTTTTACTCTGTAGCACCCTGAAACGTTTATTAAATCAAATTCGTTATTTTAACAAAATCACAGATTATTATCTTTCATGCCATAAACGAAGTTTCAGGAAACAATTCAGTTGATTGGTGTCAAATATTTAAATATTATGTACATTATTATGTATAATTTTATTTTTTAAATGTAACTCCATGTAATTCTGCTGAGAACCTATTTAAATGTGACTTAAATAAATAACTAAACATAAATAAACTGATGATGAAGGCCCGCCCCCCGTGTGTGTCCCCCGCCCCGCCCCCCTGTCTGTGTGTCTCTCTCTCTCCCTGTCTGTGTGGGTGTCTCTCTCTCTCAGAGCGTCTTTCTCCTCGTCCTCCTGCTGTTTGATTTCTCCACCGGCAGCGATGCGGAGGCAGCCCCGGCGGAGCTAACGTCACGTCTTAACGTCCGTCTCTACGCGTTTACCGTAATAAACGTAATAACCGTGGCGGGAGGAGTCGCCTCCTGAAGCCGGAGAACCAGACGCAGTGGCCGGCGGGCAGCGACGGCTAGCTGGCTGGAGTTCAGCCCACGACTCGGGGGTGGGGGGTTGAATCCGGGCCTCCAGTGCAAGGATAGTACCGGGACGTTTGCGGACCCTCTGGGCGTCTCTGGACGGCGTTCTCCCAGCGGCGGTAGTGGCGGACTGTGCTGGATCTGGGTGCGCTCGGTCCTTGATGCCCCGGAGGCCCGGAGGAGCTCAGCCTGCGGAGCTCCGGAGGAGCAGGGCTCGGACACCGGGGAAGTAAAGAGGAGGAGGAGGTAGGTCGGCTGTGGAAGGAACCAACAACACGTTCTGCTCGCCGGTGGGTGAGATTTACCGGGTGTCGGCGGTTCGAACCCCGGACCAGGGGTCGGCTCGGCGCCTCCACATGTTAAAGCTAACGTTGTGTGTTTTGTGTTGGGAGGAGGAAGCTAACGTTAGCTTAGCGGCTAACGGTTTGCCTCGTAGCATTCCATTGTCACAGCCTGTTGGTGCTAGCTATGCTAATGGACTTAGCTCCCACATATCGCACCATTAAACGCGGCGGATTCAACGCGTTTGTGCGTGACGTCCGTCTCCTCGCCGCGTGTGCGTGACCGTGTTTTAGCGGTTTGTTTTGGGGCTGTTTTGGGGGAGTGTTGTCGTCTCGTTAGCACGCTAATGCTAACAGCGGGCTAGCGCAGATCAGGGAGCTGTCTGTTAGCCCGTTAGCATTAGCTTCTACCTGGAATCTCAAAATGTCTCCTCGACTCATTTTGTTCGGAGAGTTTCACTTCGGTCGCGTTATCTCCCAGTATTCATAGCTGTTAGCCTGGACATTAAAGCAGGCGCGTGCGTCGTGCACGCGGGCGGAGGAGAGGTTGGTAGTTTGAAGGCACTCAGTTTGACATGAAGAAGATAAAGAATCAAACGTGTTTTAATTCATAACTATAGTTTATATTAAAGGGAACGATCCGCGCTCTGTCCTCTGATTGGTCAACAATTAATTTCCACGTCACTCATTGATTATGTTTGGTGTTCGGAGATAGAAACCGGATATACTCTTATGTGATAAAAGGCCTTGGGTCTTGGTAAACGGTGACTGCTTCCTGTTTTCAACACTGAGCCACATACCAAAGTCCGTTCACAAATCTGCTAATTAAATGTGACCTTTATCAGCGGCGACACGCCCAGCGCTGATCCCAGGCCAGCGCTCTGTCGTCGGGTTGCTCCTCTTCAGAGACGCGAGCAGGTCCAAGAAGAAGAACATGGCCACGGTTGAAAGCACCGGGGGAGTCAGCCAGACTCTTTAACACAGACGATGGTGAACTAGAGGGAAGAAGAAGCTTCTCTCTGGATTGTTGTTGATGCAACAATATAAAGTTTATTTTTATTCACTTTCACCTCAAATCAGCTGAGTGGTGAGTCATCCAACTGTGACATTGAATTACTTAATTATTAATCCACCGTGATGGTCTGAACTTCCCCCTTTCTGTGTTTCCATCTCAGATTATTTCTCTTCTCGCTTCATGTCTCTGAATACTCAAATACCCATGATGCTTTGCTGCTGTAAAGCAGAAGGTGGAAAGCGTTTGAGAGTGAAAAATGTGTCGCCATGGTTACTGACCAGGATTTTAGAATTCAATTGAGCTGCAAATTGTCAAATCTTCCATCGATTCTACTTTTTTATACAGGTGGTGAGGTTTTGTCGTGACGTCATCGTTAGTAAGGTTTTAATCTTGATGTCATCGTTAGTGAGGTTTATCTTGATGTCATCGTTGGTGAGGTTTTGATGTGACGTCATCGTTGGTGAGGTTTTGTCGTGACGTCATCGTTAGTAAGGTTTTAATCTTGATGTCATCGTTAGTGAGGTTTATCTTGATGTCATCGTTAGTGAGGTTTATCTTGATGTCATCGTTGGTGAGGTTTTGATGTGACGTCATCGTTGGTGAGGTTTTGTCGTGACGTCATCGTTGGTGAGGTTTTGTCGTGACATCATCGTTAGTGAGGTTTTGATGTGATGTCATCGTTAGTGAGGTTTATCTTGATGTCATCGTTAGTGAGGTTTTGTTGTGACGTCATCGTCGGTGAGGTTTTTTTCCGACGTCAGAATCCAGACCATGGGTGCAGTCGAATAGTCTTCTTCTCTTAGGAAGGTTCCTAACTGAAGAAGTGACCCGGAAGTAAACAAGTGGCCGCCATGATAAGAGCTGTTCGGATTCTCTAAATGCAAAGGAAAGGAGCTCCAATGCTTCCTTTCAGAGCTCCTTTAGCATAGGATGCAACGGACCTTCCTATGCGATAGGAAAGGAGATTACACCGACCCACAATTCTTAGCGAGAGCAACATTTAAAGTGCTGCACACCTCGGCCGTTAATGAAAACAAACGATATGTGCATTTACATATTTAACAATGACTTTCATGCAGACATATAGTAATTGGAATAGTGATGATAAATGTGTGGACAGTGATAATAATTTAATGTTTTTTTTTTAATTATTATTTCAATCATGTTACAAATGTTTGACAAAAACGAAACTAAAACCACAAATAAAACGTAAATAAAGCAACGGTCAAACAGGAAGGAGGAGCTGCTGGACCTGAAGCCGGTCAGTGAACCAGCTGTTGATAAAACCAACATGTGGAGAAGTGGACGATGTGCTTTTTGTAGTCCATTATTGTAGTTTCTCCAGCGCAGACGCACGTCAATCACCGGTGCCGATCATCAGCTGTCAATCATCAGCGGCCGCGTTATAATGACGTAGCTTAGTGAAAGTACGGTCGGATTCTCTGAGCACCGCGGTCGACTTTTCCTAAATCCTTTTGAGTTCTCCTATCGCCTTTCCTTAACCTGTGACGTTTTCCCCAGAGGTCAAGGAATAGGAGATAGGAATAGGAGTTAGGACCTTATTTTTTGACTATTGGACTGCACCCCAGGTCTACAGGACTCAGACAGGACCAGGATGTAGACTCAGAACCTCGTCAGAGACCTGGTTCACTTTGACGTGTGTGTGTGTGTGTGTGTGTGTGTGTGTGTGTGTGTGTGTGTGTGTGTGTGTGTGTGTGTGTGTGTGTGTGTGTGTGTGTGTGTGTGTGTGTGTGTGTGTGTGTGTGTGTGTGTCACACAGAAGAGCGTTGTCACAGTATTATTGATCGTATTGATCCGCTCCATGTGATGAACTCGTGTAATAAACCAGTTGACGTGAAAACTAAATAGATCATCAATTATTAGTTTATTGTTCAAATAAAGACTAAAATATAGATTCAATCATATGAAATAATAATTGGAAAATATCTGTAATGTGTTGCATAATAATCATTAATTTCAGATCAATATTCAGATGATTAGTGAGTTAATTTAGTGCAAAATTAGCCCCGTGTTTTATTTATTTATTTTTCATAACTGGTTTATGGCTGTGAGGCATGATGGGAAATGTAGTTTAGGTAATGAATCCACGTGTGTCTCTCCAGGAGTTTGTTGTTCTGATTGGACGCTGGCGAGCTGCCAGCCCCTCCCACCATGAATCCTCTGAACCAGATGAAGGCTGGACTGGCTAACAACCCACACAGGTACACACACACATACAGGTACACACACACAGGTACATACACACACACACACACACACACAGGTACATACACACACACAGGTACATACACACATACAGGTACACACACATACAGGTACACACACACACACAGGTACATACACACACACACACACACACAGGTACATACACACATACAGGTACACACACACACATACAGGTACACACACACACACAGGTACATACACACACACAGGTACATACACACGCACACACAGGTACACACACCCACACAGGTACACACACACAGGTACACACACACACACAGGTACATACACACACACACACACACAGGTACATACACACATACAGGTACACACACACACATACAGGTACACACACACACAGGTACACACACACACAGGTACATACACACATACAGGTACACACACACACACACAGGTACATACACACAGGTACATACACACAGGTACATACACACATACAGGTACACACACAGGTACACACACACAGGTACACATACAGGTACACACACATACAGGTACGTACATACAGGTACACACACACACAGGTACACATACAGGTACATACACACAGGTACACACACACACACAGGTACACATACAGGTACATACACACACACACAGGTTCACACACACCTGAGATCAGGTATTGATCGCTTGGTACATCATCTTGCAGTGAGGGCTCGTACCCCTACGACCCTTCCAGCTGGCAGCAGCCCACCAATCAGCCGACGGGATCCCTCTCCGTGGTGACCACCGTCTGGGGAGTGACCAATCCCTCGGCCAGTCAGGTATGACATCACCAGACAGGAAGCCCCCTGACTAGGGCTGAACGATTTTGGGAAAAGATCTAATTGCGATTTTTCTGACAGATATTGTGATTTCGATTTGATTCACGATTTCCTTCAAATCAAGCTTCAGTGCAATATTCACAATGTACAGTAACATTAAAACATTGAATGCTATTACTCTAATGCAAGGACTAAAGTTAAAAATTGCTTCCAAATGAATTTATTAACAAGAAACATGCATGTTCCTTCTTTAAAGTCCTTGACCAATGGCAGTTATTACAAATGAACTAAAAGAGACATCTTTGACTGTCTTAAAATGTGCAAAAATCCTTAACCAGTGTTTCCCCTACCATTGTACAGGCCTGGCGGCTCGCCAGGCCAAGGAGACCTGCCGCCAGGCCAAAAAAAAAATCAATATACCAAAAATAAGCCACCTATCAATTCATTCATAAATCAATAATCATTTACATTAGGAGCGCCTCCGCGCAGCACAGCAGACTTCCTCCGCAAGACGCGCGGCCGCAACAATCCTCGCCGCGCGCTCCCGCTACGTTCTTCCCTCGTGTACTCGCGCTTGATGTTGTTCTGATGCCGTTCCGCCTCGTTAAACCACCACGATGCCGCTTTCTACTTTGAAAACACGGAACGTTGACACTGTATTTTGATAAGCTGTTGCACTCTTCAGACTCGTGGTGTGAGCGGAACCGGTCCATAGGGTCCATAATATTTATTTTATTACATTACATTATTATTTATTTTTACATAATAAAAATGCCGCTGTGTGTCTCCGTCCAAAACCCGCTGCGCTCGCGCTGTCTGCTCGCACAGATCCGCTCGTGCGCACATGCGCTGATGCAGGTCGAGTGTTGTCGAGAAATATAAGCAGAGACGGCGCTCCTTAAAAACAACATCACGCCATGTGTGTGTAGTATTAGGACGTGATGACGTATGTACAACCGGCCAAAGCCCGTTTGCCCCCCCTCCCCGGGGGGGGGGGGGGGGAGGATTGTTTTTGATAAGATGTGGAACTTTGAGTTAACTGCTGTTGAGTAAACCTATAACTTATATTTTACTTGATAAAATAAGACAATATATGCACTCATATGTCGTTGTAGTGTTTTACAGTATCTGTAGCTATTAATGTGATGCTCATCATTTTCCAGCCATATTTTTCTGGATCATTTCCATCAACCAGCACCTTAATAAGTCACTCTCTCCTTGTGATCTTGAATACACTCTGGTTGAACAAAAATGTTGAATGCAAATATAATAATTGCAGAATTGCAGACTGCTTGCTGTGGCACCTGACTTAATCCAACTGCACCAATACACCATCCCACGCGTCTCGTCTGTTTAGGGTTTTTTCGGTGGGTACCACCGGGCCTGAAAAAAATTCTAGGGGAAACACTGCTTAACTGTAATAATTTAATTGTAAATCAAATACAAAATCTGTTATTGAAATAAAATGACCCTTCTAAAAAATATGTCAGACATTAAAATAGGTGGGTCATTCATTTATGGCTTACCACTTTATCTTTACACTCCGCGTATAGCTGTGGGACGGCAACCTGTTAGAGGTCGGTGCGGGAGGGAATCGTATATCTGTCCAGCGTGCGGAGGAGGTTTTTAAATCCGTCTTTCCGGTGTCTTCCGCTGCTCTTATCATACGGAGTTACACTGGCAAAAGATGCTGTAATTGTAGTCTGTTTGCTACAGCGGGCCTGATCATCATAGTCACCGGACTTTTTACCGGACTTTTCCGTCATGCAAATGTCTGTGGTGATTTTTGCCGGTGTTGTGCCGTAATCAGCGCCCCTGCCGTGAAATGCACCCTCTCGCGGGAGATTATATCACCGGTATATATTGGTTGTGTTTCCGCTGGATGTTGCAGCTTTAGCGCGACAGGTTTTTCCCAGTACCCGTTTCTGGTGCACGTCTGCAGCCTCAAACCGAAAATACTCCCAATGACGGACGTGCTGTTTTTCTTGGCGATTAAATCCCCTAACTCCGCTTCTGGTCCAGTTGAAGTAATTTCTGACTAATTACAAATACGGAGCAGGTTCCTACTGATTGGTTAGCGTGACCTGTTCACGAGTAGTCTGATTGGTGAGCTTGGCAGGATGGTCGGGAGACGGCATGTGTAAAATAGTTGACAGATCCTGGGTGAGTCAGGAGCGCTGCAAAAACCGCAGCTTTGGCGATCACATGATCGCGTTGTCTGAAATCGCAATTTCGGTCAGAAAACGATAAATCGTTCAGCCCTACCCCGGACTCATTAGAGCAGATGAATGAGATCTCTTCCTTTCCAGGGCATGGGCGGAGGGGTGATGGGGCCCGGGTCCAACCCCGGCGGGGGGCCCATGATGCCGGGCCCCGGAGGTCCGGGTATGGGACCCGGTCCCGGAGGCTACATGGGCCAGCAGGGCTACGGGGAGCCCAGCAAAGGCTACATGAACCCGGGCATGTACGGCCGGACCACGGGGGGCTACGCTGGAGGACCGGGGGGCTACTCCGGGAGGTGGGTCCCGGCTTTGGTTGTTTGAGTCGTGATACTTTATTAGTAGTATTTGTACATACACTTGTATACGTGTAAATAAAGATGCGTCCCTGCAGCTACCCGTCCAACGCCGCCGGCTCCCGAGGCTCTGCTGACTTCACTCAGGCGGCCGCTGCCGCCGCCGTCGCTGCTGCCGCTGCCACGGCAACCGCTACCGCCACGGCAACCGTCGCCGCCATCCAGGAGAAACAGAACCAGGAAATGAACTACGGACAGGTGAGTTGTTAGAGTGTTTATATGGATATTATTATTGATCGCTGATCATCAGCCAGTCTGGGGAGTCTGGTTCTGGTGGGTATGGTTCTGGAGATTCTGGTGAGTCTGGTGAGT
>NC_139936.1:717360-734860 GCF_963514095.1 Eutrigla gurnardus | reverse complement strand
CCATCGAGCGCGGTGACAACAAGACTTCCCACAAGCCTTTGTACCTGAAGCAGGTGTGTCAGCCGGGCAGGAACACCATCCAGATCACCGTCACCGCCTGCTGCTGCGTGAGTCTCACCTGTCTGACCCACACACACACCTGTCCGACCCACACACCTGTCTGACCCACACACACACACCTGTCTGACCCACACACACACACCTGTCTGACCCACACACACACACCTGTCTGACCCACACACCTGTCTGACCCACACACACACACCTGTCTGACCCACACACCTGTCTGACCCACACACACACACACACCTGTCTGACCCACACACACACACCTGTCTGACCCACACACACACACCTGTCTGACCCACACACACACACACCTGTCTGACCCACACACACACACACCTGTCTGACCCACACACACACACCTGTCTGACCCACACACCTGTCTGACCCACACACACACACCTGTCTGACCCACACACACACACACCTGTCTGACCCACACACACACACCTGTCTGACCCACACACCTGTCTTACCCACACACACACACCTGTCTGACCCACACACACACACCTGTCTGACCCACACACCTGTCTTACCCACACACACACACCTGTCTGACCCACACACACACACACCTGTCTGACCCACACACACACACACACCTGTCTGACCCACACACCTGTCTGACCCACACACCTGTCTGACCCACACACACACACACCTGTCTGACCCACACACACACACCTGTCTGACCCACACACACACACACCTGTCTGACCCACACACACACACACACCTGTCTGACCCACACACCTGTCTGACCCACACACCTGTCTGACCCACACACACACACACCTGTCTGACCCACACACACACACCTGTCTGACCCACACACACACACACCTGTCTGACCCACACACACACACACACCTGTCTGACCCACACACCTGTCTGACCCACACACACACACCTGTCTGACCCACACACACACACACCTGTCTGACCCACACACACACACATCTGTCTGACCCACACACACACACCTGTCTGACCCACACACACACACACCTGTCTGACCCACACACCTGTCTGACCCACACACCTGTCTGACCCACACACACACCTGTCTGACCCACACACACACCTGTCTGACCCACACACACACACCTGTCTGACCCACACACACACACCTGTCTGACCCACACACACACACACCTGTCTGACCCACACACACACACACCTGTCTGACCCACACCTGTCTCACCCTCTCTGCAGTCTCACCTGTTCGTGCTGCAGTTGGTCCACCGTCCGTCGGTGCGTTCAGTGCTTCAGGGTCTGATGAAGAAGAGGCTGCTTCCCGCGGAGCATTGTGTCACCAAGAGTGAGTTACTTTTCCCATCAGCCCCGGCGGCGGCTCGTTGCCGTCCTCGTGTTTACAGCGTTGAATGTTCTCGTCTCCAGTAAAGAGGAACTTCAGCAGCGGCTCCATCCCCGGGACTCCTGGGCTGAACGGAGAGGACGGCGTGGAGCAGACCGCCATCAGAGTCTCCTTGAAGTGTCCCATCACCTTCCGCCGCATCCAGCTGCCCGCCAGAGGTCACGACTGCAGACACATACAGGTCAGAGGTCACGACTGCAGACACATACAGGCCAGAGGTCACGACTGCAGACACATAACAGGTCAGAGGTCACGACTGCAGACACATACAGGCCAGAGGTCACGACTGCAGACACATACAGGCCAGAGGTCACGACTGCAGACACATACAGGCCAGAGGTCACGACTGCAGACACATACAGGCCAGAGGTCACGACTGCAGACACATAACAGGTCAGAGGTCACGACTGCAGACACATACAGGTCAGAGGTCACGACTGCAGACACATACAGGTCAGAGGTCACGACTGCAGACACATACAGGCCAGAGGTCACGACTGCAGACACATACAGGTCAGAGGTCACGCCTGCAGACACATACAGGTCAGAGGTCACGACTGCAGACACATACAGGCCAGAGGTCACGACTGCAGACACATACAGGCCAGAGGTCACGACTGCAGACACATACAGGTCAGAGGTCACGACTGCAGACACATACAGGTCAGAGGTCACGCCTGCAGACACATACAGGTCATATCAGTATACTGATTCTAAAAAAGTACACAACTACTAGAAAAGTATACCAATACTAGGTCTGGATCAGCAGGACAGGAACCGCTCTGAGCTGGTCCTGCATCAGGAACGCGGCTCTAATCAGAGACCAGATGTTCTGATAAAATGACTCGGCATCTTTCCTGAATCTGTCCAGCGTCTCCTGTAATCCATCATCACATGATCCACCAGAGACCACGTGTTGGAGTCTGGTTTTACTGGGTTTCTCAGGAACCACCAACTCGACCAGAGCTTTCTACACTTACTGTGTGGTCTTCCTGCTTTCAGCAGCTTCCCCTCATCAACTTCTCACAGAACTTGATCCGGATTTATGATCATTTAGTGGGTTTCTGTCTCCCTGCTGCAGTACCACTCTTCACCTGAACGGGTACAAATATGAAATTAAATATCAAAGAAATCACATAAACTCAAGTATAGATACATCAGATTACTGAAAACATCTACATTTTTTATTAATAGCAAAAACTTTTTTTTCTTTCATCTATTTTTCCATTACCTTTCCCGCTCGTCATGTTTTTCTACAAAACACAAAAATAATAAAATCAGGATCACATAAAAACTCGTCTGTCTGCCTGTCTGTCTGCCTGTCTGTCTGTCTGTCTGTCTGTCTGTCCGTCCACAGTGTTTTGACCTGGAGTCGTACCTGCAGCTCAACTGTGAGAGAGGAACGTGGAGATGTCCTGTGTGCAAGTGAGTCTGATCACATACAATAACTACTTCTACCTATCCACCTTCCTTATGTATAACTGTGTGTGTGTGTGTGTGTGTGTGTGTGTGTGTGTGTGTGTGTGTGTGTGTGTGTAGTAAAACAGCCCTGCTAGAAGGCCTCGAGGTGGACCAGTACATGCTGGGAATCCTCATCTACGTTCAGAAGTAAGAATCTTCATTTCTCCAAATGTGTGAAATGTTTTAACGGTATTTTATTTTGAAGTATCGTTTCCTGTTTTTCTGCCATCTTGCCTGTATGATCCTGTAGTACTACTGTAGTAGTAGTAGTAGTAGAGTACTGTAGTACTACTGTAGTAGTAGTAGTAGAGTACTGTAGTAAATGTACTTTAAGAAATCCGTCAGTGTTGATGAACCAGAAACCACAAAGTTTGTTTTTGGTTATTGACCTCGGTCACTCTCCCTCCTCCCCCCTCCTCCCCCTCTCTGCCCCCCCTCCTCCTCCCCCCAGCTCGGAGTACGAGGAGATCACCATCGACCCGGTCTGCAGCTGGAAGCCGGTCCCCGTGAAGCCGGACCTGCATGTGAAGGAGGAGTCTGACGGCCCCGTGTTGAAGCGCTGCCGGACGCTCAGCCCGAGTCACATGGTGCTGCCCAGCGTCATGGAGATGATTGCATCGCTAGGCCCCGCCCCCTCCTCCGCCACCTCCTCCCCGATGCCCTACCCCCCCAGCAACAACAATAACAGCCACACACCGGACTACCCAGGACCAGGTGGGAGCTCTCTCTCTCTCTCTCTCTCTCTCTCTCTCTCTCTGTCTCTCTCTGTCTCTCTCTGTCTCTCTCTCTCTCTCTCTCTCTCTCTCTCTCTCTCTCTCTCTCTCTCTCTCTCTCTCTCTCTCTCTCTCTCTCTCTCTCTCTCTCTGAAGTGATCACATGTGTCGATGGTCTCCTCCTCAGCTCCGTCCTACTCCAGTCAGCATGCTGGTTTCTCAGACTTCACTGGTCCTGGGACTCCGGGGGTCGGGGGGGACTTCTCCTCCCCCGGTCCTCCTCCCCTCTCGTACCAGTCGGAGCTCTCCAGTGCCCTCCTCACCCCCGACAAGCCCCCCTCTCACCCGCTGGCTGGACAGGTAACATCTTCACCTTCATCATCAGACCTGAAAGATCACATGATGATGATGATGATGACGACTTCCTGTTTCCTTCCCTCTCCTCCTCTCAGATGTCGGTGTCAGGCCGTCTGGACTCCACTTCCCATGGTGCTCCTCTCTCCCAGCAGCAGCAGCAGCAGCAGGGTCTCCACGGTAACTCCCAAATGGGAGGCAGCAACCAGATGATGCAGCGTAGCAACCAGAACCCCCGTCTCCAAGGCGACAGCTCCTTTGGCCTCGGGGGGTCGGGGGAGGGGCCTGAAACTTCTCTGGACGTGAGTCACAGTGATGCGTTGACTGACTGTAGGAACTTTCACCTGATTGACATAAACTGAAGTTAAAACTACTTTTCTGTCACTTTTCATGTTTGTTTAGTTGCTCCCGGAGTTGACCAACCCCGATGAGTTGCTGTCGTACCTCGGACCCCCGGACCTCCCGAACAACAACAACAACGACGACCTGCTGTCGCTGTTCGAGAACAACTGAACACACACACACACACACACCCCTACCTTTCCTGTAAGATATGAACTCTCTCCTCAACCGCCATCAAGACCGCCACCACAACATGACCGCCGCTCCGTCAGGATGAACGCCGCCGCTCCGTCAGGATGAACGCCGCCGCTCCGTCAGGATGAACGCCGCCGCGCCGTCGGGACAATAAGAAGGAAAGCAGTTTTAAATATGAACTTTTTGATGTGTGACCATGGCGGTGACTTTATTCTCTTGTTTTTTATCCTGAAACTGTATTTTGATGCTTCATCCGCCATTCCCTGTCGGCGCCGACGGCCTCGCCGCTCACAGGAAGCCGTCATGTTTGTAGTTGATGGATGTTTTAAGTGTAAACGAGCAGAAGAAGCTTCTAAGGAGCCGACATGGTGTTTCCCACGGGGTCAACGAACAGGAAGTGTCCCGTTGTCACTCAGCCACAGACGTCCACGCTTCAGAGGACGCAAAGATTTAAACCATGACTCATCACAACGGGACTTCTATTCATCTATGTGAGTTAGAATAATACTCTCCTCCAACCAGGTCTCCTCCACGTAGACCCCGACCAGGTCTCCTCCAACCAGGTCTCCTCCACATAGACCCCGACCAGGTCTCCTCCAACCAGGTCTCCTCCACGTAGACCCCGACCAGGTGTCCTCCGACCAGGTCTCCTCCAACCAGGTCTCCTCCAACCAGGTCTCGACCACAAGACCCCGACAAGGACTCCTCCACGTAGACCCCGACGAAAGTGCTGAGTCATGCTTTGTCAGCTCTGTCTGCAAGACCACAAGCTAACTACTGTTAAAACGCTGGTTTTCTGAATGGAGTCTGGTTGATGGTGCTAGGCTACGCTAACTTTGTAGCTGCTCCATCAACACTCCATATAAGGTCATCTAGACATAAATAAACTACAATAAAACATTACATCTAAACAGCTGTGTGATTATCAAAGTTTGAGTCGGTGAAATGAACTTCTAGAAAGTTTCCAGACGTTTGGAGTTCGACGACGTTTAACTTCCTGTTTCCTGTTGGCGATGTGGCTGAGTGGAAACGAGTCTTCATGTCCAAGTTCAGACTTTTTGTATCTTTTTTGTGTCGGAGGCTCGTCGGCGTCTTTAAGTGGGGTTTTAACTCACTACACCCCCCCCCCCCGGACTCTGGAGCAACTGTTTTCTACATAAACCAGCAATACGACAGCGAAGAGGACGAGCTGCTGGTGGAGTCTGACATCACATCAATGCTCTGACATCACAGTTTGTGTATGATCATCTCCATCGTTGTTGTGTACGTTGTAAAGAGACGGTTGTGTCTCATGTTCCAGTGAGTTTCTGGGAAAATAAACTGTACATGATCAAACTGTATCATTCAGTAATAACAGTAATAATAATAACCTTTGTAATTTAATAAACACACTGGAAAGACGTGAAGAAAGAGGAATCCTTCATTCGGAGACGATCAATAATCATTATTGATCATGGAAACGCTGTGAGGAGGGTTTGAGTGAAGGAATAGAAATAAATAAGTTATTGGTGCCATACAGGAAGTGAAGTGTTAGAGCCACGATCAATCAACTAGTTTGATCAGTTTGGATGATTTCAACTTTTAGGTTTTTGGACAAAATGGAATTTTTATTGTTAAGTGTTTCAGTGTTTTATAATCGGATGAATTAATGATGAATTAAAAGTAAAGTAGAACAGGTGATTAATTAATGTGTGATTAATAATGAAACAATTAAACAGCATCACCCAGAGGGGGTCAAAGGTCACTAAAAGATCACCTCCACCTGGAAACGACCAGACCGCCTCCAGGAAGACTGACTGGACTCAACCTGGTCCGGATCAGATGATGGCACTGGTTACCACGGTAACCTCAGCGGGTGAAAGGTGAGCCAGCAAAGACTGAAAGTTAAAGCTCCTGAACAAAGCTGGAAGCAGAGGGAAGTATTCCACTTATGTACTAGTACTTTATGTGAGTATTTCTGCTACTTTAATACCTCAACCCTGCTATATGTACACACATACAGTATGTACATGTACACCCATACAGTATCTATGTACATGTACATACTGTATGTGTGTACATGTACATACATACAGTATGTACACGGTATGTACACATGTCTACATAGTTAGTACAGGATGTTCATGTACACATTCTGTATGTATATGTACACACAGTATGTACATATCTACATAGTTAGTACAGGACGTACATGTACGTACTTGTACTTCTACTGTGTTTAACAGGACGGACCGCGCCCTTAACGCGCCACCCCCCCCCCCCCCCCCCCCCCCCTACAGCGGGGACGCGCGCTGACTGCGGGACTTGACCCTCCGCGAGCGCTTCACGTATTGGACCCCTGAGTTGTCAATGATCCGTGCGCGCGCTGCGCTGGTTCTCGCGAGTTCAAGCTCTAGTGACGGGGACGAGTAAAGGGGGCGGTGTTGATGTGAGAAACTGTGAAAAACCCCACCGTGTTTTGGAAGCGGGCCACGCTGCTGAATGAATGAAGCCCACCGTGTAATGTGCCTGTGCGGTGACAGGCCACTCGGAAGGGACGCCCCGCTCTCCTGGCTGCTGATTCGCCAAAACGGACGCTAATCAAAGTTTTCAGCGTCGCCCATTGGCTCGCTGTGATTTTCCGCCGCCCGCCGGTGTCTTATATAAAATTAAACCGCACGGCTCCATCTTTTTCGGATCCTTGTGGCCAGCTGCGTCCTCTCGCCGGAAAACCCGCTCAGTCCAACGTCTCTCAGTCAGAAGAAAATGGCCAAGACAAGAGTCTTCTTCGATATCAACGCTGACGGCAAGCCGGTCGGCCGGATTGTGATGCAGGTAAAAACCCGTCTCTGTGACTTAAAGCGTAGCCGGGGGTGATGACTGTAAGACGGGGCTGGTTAACGCGACCCTGCGGTAAGTGATTCTCTGCCCACCGGCCCCGGGTTGTCGGTGCTTCACGGCCGTCCGGTCTCGGTGTGCTGCCGCCGGGAGAACCTCCGGGTTCCGCTGCTCGCCGTTGAGCGGCGGCCGAGCTGTCAGCAGAAGCAGCGGCTTGAATGGTGGCCATGTGCACGTGTGTGTGGCTCCTAGCCAGCGCTAACGGGAAGTCATGTAGCTTTATTCTGTTTTACTTTCTGGAAGACGCGCTCCATCTTGATTTAACGATGTTTCGGCTGAAACCCGCTGTAATGGAACCGACGCGTTGAGCCGCAGTCTTGGGCGGTTTTTACGGCAGATAAATAACGGAATTAAATGGCAGCAAGCCAACTATTCGTGCGCTATTCGCCGCCTTGGGTGGAGAAAACTACAACTAACTGGCGGCTTCCGTCACGTTGAGGGCCACTAAAAGGCCCGCGGCCCCATTTGAGTCGTTGAGAGGCCCGTTGCCCGGGCAGCAGTCTGACCACCGCTGGCTAACGGGGCTAAGCTAATGCTAACGGAACATTCGCTCACACTGAGCTGTTCTTTGTTGCGGCGTCTTGCGGCCTTCTCACGAGCCCGGGAATCCTCCTCTCCCGCCTATTTAAAAACGACTAAAACCTTCCTGCTCCTATTTTAATCGTTACGTATTATTTAATTCGAGACTGGCGTTGTGAATGATGTTGGCCACAGTCCAACGAAAAGAGAAACTGTACTGCGGCGGTTAGCATGTAGCCGTGGAAGCTAACTGCGCCGGTTGCTGGACAGACACTTCTGGAAAGTTCCACAGGGGGAGGGGCCTGAGGCGCGCGCGCTAGCTACACGGTTAGAACAATGCTGATGTAGGGAGAAGACCGAACACGCGCCATAGCTGCTTTCATTTGTTAAATAAAACTTCACATAAGCGGCACGGGGGATGATGACGCCATCGTTACGGGCGTTTTTATTTTTATTTTTTAAACTACGAGCTTACGGCTGCTAGCATGCTAGCCACCGCAGTCCCAGCCATTTTGTGCCCATGGTCGTAGCTGTGCCCCGTCATGGGCGTTCCCGAGGTCGGCGTAGACCCGAACCCGGAGCGCCGTGAGCCACCAGCTTTAATTTACGGGGCCGCGCGGCCGTAATCGGATCCTGCAGACAGCTCCCACATTATGATGGTCTGGGTTCTGTTACTGCGGAGCAGGTGTTGGGCTGTTCTGAGATCAGCCCCCACCCCCTGCATGGCAGCATCACTGTGCAGAGCAGCAGATCCGTGGTGCAATGCTGCATTCCTCCTCCAGCCGGATCAAACCAACCACATAATCACCTGATCCCTTTAATGGGCCGGCAGCTGCCTTCAGGCTACATGAAGACAAGTTAGTAGTTTAACAGTGACTCAGCGTTGAACCTGCAGAATGATGATGCAGGTCTGGAGGTGATGTCATCTGGATGTAAGGGGCTGCAGGTTGTCGTACGACCTCACACCACGCAGAACAAAGTGCATGTGGTGAAACTGCTCGCCGTTTTGGCTCGGTGCCCAGATGGCAACGAGCTAGATGTTGGTTCACTGACTGGTTACGAATTTCACGACCTTTACCCTCTAATAGCACTGTTTGATCAGATTGTACACTAACTGGGTGCATTTGCTTTGTTCTGCAGCTCCATGACGATGTGGTGCCCAGGACCGCTGATAACTTCCGCGCCCTGTGCACCGGCGAGAAGGGCTTCGGCTACAAGGGCTCCTCCTTCCACCGCATCATCCCCGGCTTCATGTGCCAGGTGACGTCATGTTAATCATGTTTGTTAAAGAGACGTTTTCTTTTAGGCTTTAACGTCAAACTTTGGTTGGGAGAAACGTCGCATGTTGTGATTTATTGATCAGTTTAGAAGCTGAGGATTCAAGTAAATAACACGGTTCAGAAAGTTAAATGATTTAAAACCTTTTTTCTTTTTTAATCTGCATTAAAACCACAAATGCAAACCTGCAGCCTGTCAGACACGAGTGGCTCAGTTTGTCTGATAAATAATAAAGTAATTAATAATCCTGTACCAGCTGGGTTTGGGTCTGATGCCGTTGGCTCAGCTTCCTTGTCGGACTCTCCGTAGCTGCTGGCTAACGAGCACCCGATTGGTAGACTATATTGACGGTCGATTCCCGTGCGTTCCTTCCTGCAGGGCGGCGACTTCACCAACAACAACGGAACCGGTGGGAAGTCCATCTACGGCAACAAGTTCGCCGACGAGAACTTCACCCTGAAGCACACCCAACCCGGCGTCCTGTCCATGGCCAACGCCGGGCCCAACACCAACGGGTCTCAGTTCTTCATCTGCACGGCCAAGACCACCTGGTGAGTCGCCGCCGCCGCTCGCAACCGGGTCATGTGTTCATGTTGATTTTCCTCACATTGCTCGTGATTCATAGTCATGGTTGCGTTTTCATAAGTGGACGGCGCTGGTATTGACGGCGCTCTGTCTCTGCAGGCTGGACGGGAAGCACGTGGTGTTCGGCGAGGTGGTGGAGGGCTTCGACACGGTGGTGAAGAAGATGGAGGACCTCGGCAGCCAGAGCGGCAAAACCAACAAGAAGGTCACCATCGCTGACTGCGGGCAGCTCTGAGCTCCAGCACTTAACCCTTCCTGCTTGTCCTGTAGCCACGCCCCCATAGGCTCCACCCCTCCCACCTCTGCATCAACATTCCTATGAACGGAGGTTCAGGCGCCCCCCCCCCCTTTTTTTTCTTTTTTTCTTTTTGTATTCTGTTGCTGAAATCATGTTGCTGCATTTGTGACTTTTTGGAAGTTTCTTTTGCATTAACGTTTGTTTTCCCACAAAGTCCCAACGGTTTTTTGTTGAGTCAAAAAGTGAAAATTAAATAAAACTGAAAAGTTGCCTTGACAATTGAAACGTGATTTGTTCTCAACTCCATAAAAGGTTGACGGTTTAGGACTGTTCTTTGCTGCTTATTGGCTGAGACAGTTTGTGGTTTAGGGTTTCTAGCATCCACCCGGATCAGTGGTTCTCTGCTCCTGCTGGTACCTTTCACAATAAAAGCCTTGGCTGTAAACGAAGAATCCCCAACGGTAATTACAACAAATTAGCCTCCAACATGTATTTATTACTAAATATCATTGATGGCTGTTCTTTCGAGGTCAACTTTACAGCTAAGTGTTAGTCATCTTAGTAGCTAACTAGCATTGGTAGTGTGGTAGCGACCTGTCAATCAGCAGGTAAGCCCCGCCCCCTAGAACATGTTTACTGAGATAATGCATTAAGAGAGAAGTAGGACCATTTTCTCATAGACTTCTATACAACCAGAGAGGAGTCGCCCCCTGGTGGCCAGCAGAGAGAAGTAGGACCATTTTCTCATAGACTTCTATACAACCAGAGAGGAGTCGCCCCCTGGTGGCCAGCAGAGGGAAGTAGGACCATTTTCTCATAGACTTCTATTCAACCAGGGAGGAGACGCCCCCTGGTGGCCAGCAGAGAGAAGTAGGACCATTTTCTCATAGACTTCTATACAACCAGAGAGGAGTCGCCCCCTGGTGGCCAGCAGAGAGAAGTAGGACCATTTTCTCATAGACTTCTATACAACCAGAGAGGAGTCGCCCCCTGGTGGCCAGCAGAGAGAAGTAGGACCATTTTCTCATAGACTTCTATACAGCCAGAGAGGAGTCGCCCCCTGGTGGCCAGCAGAGAAGCTCCGAGTTTCTCAGGGTGCTAGCGGGTCTGATAAAGAGTTGCTGGATAAAACTTGTCCGCTCAGATGATGTCGGTGACGAAACGAGCTAGGTGGTGAGTACCCGTCACGTGGAGTTAGGGGAACCTTTCACACGGATCAATCAATAATTTCTCTGTTGACTAACCCAGAAGGAGCCTCTATTATTGATCATGATCGATATAACCCGTTAAAGGGACATTTCACCACATCTGTTCTTTGTGTTAGAAACCTGGTGGTGTGTTTGAATGTCATCGTTGCCTCGGTTCAGACGGAGATCTCCGTGTTTCTGTTCTGGAAAAGAGCCTCCGATGACGCAAATATCCTCATGTTGCATAATCGGAGGCTCTTTGGTTAGAGGGGTGAGATGCAACACGAGTTCCTCATGTCTTCAACCCACCTGTAGGGGGCAGCACCCACTGAGACTACAGACCTGTTACAGATATATGACCCACTTCAACACACATTCATGTTTGCAGCAGGGAGGTGTCCTTTAGGACCCGCTGAGATCTAGTGGATCTCATCTGGAAAAATGAGTCAGCGCTGGGACGTATTTGTGACGTCAGCTGTTCATATTTAAATGTGAATAATTATCAACCAAACGGATGTGATCTTAACCGCCGTGGTGCTTTTAAACAGTGTGAGTGCGTGGCGCGTCCAGCAGAGGGCGCCCTGGAGCTCTACACGGTTCTGGTCTCAGTTTGAGTTCACAGCTCAGAATCTGGATCAGCTGCTGAATTAAATAATTATAGCACAAGAGTATATATAATAGTAATAATATAGTACAATAGTATATATATAATAGTATTTATAGTATGATAGATAATAGTATCTTATTATAATAATATAGTACAATAGTATATATAATATATATATATAGTATAATGATATATAATAGGATAGTATAATAATTTAGTACAATACGTTTCATCTAAAATAGGAACTGAGAAGTGTATTTTTCGTAATTAAAAGTAAGATTCATGACTGATCTTCAAAGAGAAAAAGGTGAAAAACACTGTTTGAATATAATAAAGTGATTTTATTGATTAAAATAAGAAAACTGGAGACAACAAAGTAAGCTGTGACGTCTCTGACGGAGAATAAAGTTCATTCATGTTTTCCTGAAACAGAATTTCTATGAAACGAGTCAGTAAAGGGTCCATCAGCAGCTCCTCTCCGCCGTCCTCCTCTTCTTCCCAGAATGCCGTGTTTTCCTCTGGGCCGGCCTCTGGCGGGGCTGACACACCCCCTGGCCCTTTGCCCTCCCTGGCTCCGCCCTGTCGCCGGCGGTGGCGGCGGTGCAGGCGAGGCCGGCGCTGCAGTCGCAGCGGCCCAGCTTCCTGCGCAGCTTGCCGGAGCCCCGCAGCAGGCAGGCCTCGCCCTCCACCGGGATCCGCTGGCACCGCCGGCCCGTCAGGTAACGCACGCAGCACAGCCCCGCCGCACAGTCGCCGGACCGCACGCAGCTCGCCATCTCTGGGGCTGCAAGACAGGCAGGCCGTTAACGGGGACCGGGGACAGGAAGTCCTGAACCAAGGCACCGGGCACCGGGGGACCAGAGACCGGGGACAGGAAGTCCTCATGTACCCTGGTTCATTATTATATCTGGTGTTTCTGACGGCTGCAGCAGCAGTGCACTCTGGGACTCGTAGTTGTCACTCAGCCACTCACCTTTGGTCCTGTTGAAACCGTCCGTGTCGACCTGTCTGTCTGTCTCCACGTCTGTCTGTCTGCCTGTCTGTCTGTCCAGCCGTCTGTCCTGTGAGGACGATCTCCTCTGAGCTCGGTTACTGCAGCCTCCCCTCTGATCGATCAACACATCATCACACCGATCGATCAATACATCATCACACGATCGATCAATACATCATCACACCGATCGATCAATACATCATCACACCGATCGATCAATACATCATCACACGATCGATCAATACATCATCACACCGATCGATCAATACATCATCACACCGATCGATCAATACATCATCACACGATCGATCAATACATCATCACACGATCGATCAATACATCATCACACGATCGATCAATACATCATCACACCGATCGATCAATACATCATCACACGATCGATCAATACATCATCCTTCGATGGTTACACAAACCGACAGTTTAAACAGCTGACCAGGTTCATTTATCAATGAGTCTATTAACCTGTCTCTCTGCCTGTCTCTCTGCCTGCCTGTCTCTCTCACCATGTAGCAGTCCGGGCCGGAACACGTCTGTCTTCGGTTGGAGTTGAACGTCGTCTCCGCCTGGTCGCCATGGTTACGATCCTGATGGACAGGTCAGAGTGATGTCACAGTGTTGACTACAGTGAGGTACTCTGCAGTACTAGTACTACCAAAGCACTACAGTGAGGTACTCTGCAGTACTAGTACTACCAAAGCACTACAGTGAGGTACTCTGCAGTACTAGTACTACCAAAGTACTACAGTGAGGTTCTCTGCAGTACTAGTACTACCAAAGCACTACAGTGAGGTTCTCTGCAGTACTAGTACTACCAAAGTACTACAGTGAGGTACTCTGCAGTACTAGTACTACCAAAGCACTACAGTGAGGTACTCTGCAGTACTAGTACTACCAAAGTACTACAGTGAGGTTCTCTGCAGTACTAGTACTACCAAAGCACTACAGTGAGGTACTCTGCAGTACTAGTACTACCAAAGTACTACAGTGAGGTACTCTGCAGTACTAGTACTACCAAAGCACTACAGTGAGGTACTCTGCAGTACTAGTACTACCACAGTACTACAGTGAGGTTCTCTTACCGAGCTCTCCTTGGAGGACCTGATGGTGTTGGAGTCCAGAGCCAGACCCCAGACCAGCGACACGCACAGGACAGTGAACCAGATCCACATGCTGCTGTCCATCGATCAATCAGTCGGTCGATCAGTGGAGCCTTCTCTGATGTCCGCTGACCTTTAACCTCTGCTGTTTCTCTCCTGACAACAACAATGACGACTTTCCAACCTGATATCGATCCACGTATTGATCAGTTTGAATGATCTCAGACCGTGTGGGAGAATCCAGCAGCTGTGTGTCTCCCGGCCGTCTCCGTGCCTCTGTCGGCTCCCTCGGGTGCGTTTGTTTCTTATACCCGTCCCCCCCTCTGATCCCTCACAAGTTCTGAAGGTGCGTTTGAAGCTCAGAGACTTCCTTCCTGCCGGCCCGCGGCGTCCTTGGGGTTTGAAACGTGACACCGCAGAGACCACAGAGAGATGAAAACACACCTGGAGACACGAGACAGGTAGGGGTGGGTGTGTGTGTGTGTGTGTGTGTGTGTGTGTGAGCGTGTGGTTTGTCTTAATGGCGAATAAAGACTCATTAATGTCTCCATCAGGTGGCGGATGTGTGAGTGTTTACGGCTGATTAAAGCTGATAATCACTTTCACACGACGACCCTGAACACACCAGAAACACACACACATCTAGGTGTGTGTGTGTGTGTGTGTGAGACAGACAGGTGTCCAGGAGACAGCAAGTGGAGACAGGAAGCCTGACAGGTGAGATGATGATCCATAACTGTTGTTGTTTTTCTGAAATGATTCTGAGATATGAGGTCATCGTTAGCTCCGCCCACTCTGCTTTGTTATGACATCATCCGTTTCCTTCTTCTTCCTTTTCTCTTCTTCTACAGAGTAGAAGTACAACAGAGTAGAAGTACAACATAGTAGAGGGGACGGTCAGCGCAGGTGGACATTTCTATGTGTACTGTTGCTATAGCAACCGTTGTTAAGAAAACCCATCCTCCATCAAGTCCTGAGCTGTTTCTCAATACCAAGAACGCAGATTGAGTTCGGCTCTGGACTCCCTGAGGGTCCCAGCAGAGACAGACAGGTAGAGACAGACAGATGGGTAGAGACAGATGGGTAGAGACAGACGGGTAGAGACAGACAGGTAGAGACAGACAGACGGGTAGAGACAGACAGGTAGAGACAGACAGGTAGGGACAGACAGGTAGAGACAGACAGATGAGTAGAGACAGACGGGTAGAGACAGACAGGTAGAGACAGACAGGTAGAGACAGACAGATGGGTAGAGACAGACAGGTAGAGACAGACAGATGGGTAGAGACAGACAGGTAGAGACAGATAGATGGGTAGAGACAGACGGTAGAGACAGACAGGTAGAGACAGACAGGTAGGGACAGACAGGTAGAGACAGACAGACAGATGAGTAGAGACAGACAGGTAGGGACAGACAGGTAGAGACAGACAGATGAGTAGAGACAGACAGGTAGGGACAGGAGAGACTGACAGGTAGAGACAGACAGGTAGGGACAGACAGGTAGAGACAGACAGATGAGTAGAGACAGACAGGTAGGGACAGGAGAGACTGACAGGTAGAGACAGACAGGTAGGGACAGACAGGTAGAAACAGACAGACGGGTAGAGACAGACAGGTAGAGACAGACAGGTAGGGACAGACAGATGGGTAGAGACAGATGGGTAGAGACAGACAGGTAGAGACAGACAGGTAGAGACAGACAGGTAGGGACAGACAGGTAGAGACAGACAGATGAGTAGAGACAGACAGGTAGGGACAGACAGGTAGAGACAGACAGATGAGTAGAGACAGACAGGTAGGAACAGGAAAGACTGACAGGTAGAGACAGACAGGTAGGGACAGACAGGTAGAGACAGACAGATGAGTAGAGACAGACAGGTAGGGACAGACAGGTGGAGACAGACAGATGAGTAGAGACGGACAGGTAGGGACAGGAGAGACTGACAGGTAGAGACAGACAGGTAGGGACAGACAGGTAGAAACAGACAGATGGGTTGAGACAGACAGGTAGAGACAGACAGGTAGGGACAGCAGAGACAGGGAGAGACAGACAGGTAGAGACAGACAGAGGGGGAGGAGACCGACAGGTTGGGACAGACAGATGAGTAGAGACAGACAGGTAGAGACAGACAGATGGGTAGAGACAGACAGGTAGAGACAGACAGAGGGGGAGGAGACCGACAGGTTGGGACAGACAGATGAGTAGAGACAGACAGGTGAAGACAGACAGGTAGGGACAGACAGGTAGGGACAGACAGATGGGTAGAGACAGATGGGTAGAGACAGACAGGTAGAGACAGACAGGTAGAGACAGACAGGTAGGGACAGACAGGTAGAGACAGACAGATGAGTAGAGACAGACAGGTAGGGACAGACAGGTAGAGACAGACAGATGAGTAGAGACAGACAGGTAGGAACAGGAAAGACTGACAGGTAGAGACAGACAGGTAGGGACAGACAGGTAGAGACAGACAGATGAGTAGAGACAGACAGGTAGGGACAGACAGGTGGAGACAGACAGATGAGTAGAGACGGACAGGTAGGGACAGGAGAGACTGACAGGTAGAGACAGACAGGTAGGGACAGACAGGTAGAGACAGACAGATGAGTAGAGACAGACAGGTAGGGACAGGAGAGACTGACAGGTAGAGACAGACAGGTAGGGACAGACAGGTAGAAACAGACAGACGGGTAGAGACAGACAGGTAGAGACAGACAGGTAGGGACAGACAGATGGGTAGAGACAGATGGGTAGAGACAGACAGGTAGAGACAGACAGGTAGAGACAGACAGGTAGGGACAGACAGGTAGAGACAGACAGATGAGTAGAGACAGACAGGTAGGGACAGACAGGTAGAGACAGACAGATGAGTAGAGACAGACAGGTAGGAACAGGAAAGACTGACAGGTAGAGACAGACAGGTAGGGACAGACAGGTAGAGACAGACAGATGAGTAGAGACAGACAGGTAGGGACAGACAGGTGGAGACAGACAGATGAGTAGAGACGGACAGGTAGGGACAGGAGAGACTGACAGGTAGAGACAGACAGGTAGAAACAGACAGATGGGTTGAGACAGACAGGTAGAGACAGACAGGTAGGGACAGCAGAGACAGGGAGAGACAGACAGGTAGAGACAGACAGAGGGGGAGGAGACCGACAGGTTGGGACAGACAGATGAGTAGAGACAGACAGGTAGAGACAGACAGATGGGTAGAGACAGACAGGTAGAGACAGACAGAGGGGGAGGAGACCGACAGGTTGGGACAGACAGATGAGTAGAGACAGACAGGTGAAGACAGACAGGTAGGGACAGACAGCTAGAGACAGACAGATGAGTAGAGACAGACAGGTAGAGACAGACAGATGGGTAGAGACAGACAGGTAGAGACAGACAGGTAGGGACAGACAGGTAGAGACAGACAGATGAGTAGAGACAGACAGGTAGGGACAGACAGGTAGAGACAGACAGATGAGTAGAGACAGACAGGTAGGGACAGGAGAGACTGACAGGTAGAGACAGACAGGTAGGGACAGACAGGTAGAGACAGACAGATGAGTAGAGACAGACAGGTAGAGACAGA
>NC_139936.1:707360-709860 GCF_963514095.1 Eutrigla gurnardus | reverse complement strand
CACCTTCAGCCTGCAGGAGGTCCAGACCGAGCCGACCCCCGAGGAGGCCACAGACCGGACCGGGACCCCGCAGACCAACGGGACCAGACCCGCCTGTCTGCAGGACGCTGGCTTCCTGGAGCAGGAGAACGTCCGCGTCGGCCTCCTGTTCGCCTCCAAGGCGCTCGTCCAGCTGCTCATCAACCCCTTTGTGGGCCCGCTCACCAACAGGTGACACCTCCCACTTCCTGTCTAACCCAGTCGACCTTTGACCTCTGGATTCTGGTTGTGCTGCAATTAAAGACGGAGCACAAACATCATGTACAACTCTGATGGTTTGAGTCTCTGATTCATGGGACCTGATGAGTCCTGATGGATCCTGATGGAACCTGATGGAACCTGATGGAACCTGATGGAACCTGATGGGACTGTATGGACATGATAAACCTTCGTGTCTCCCAACATACTGGTCCTGTCATCCTGTAGATTCATCAATATGTGAAAATGTTAACAAGTGTTTAATTCTGTCTGTCTGTCTGTCTGTCTGTCTGTCTGTCTGTCTGTCTGTCTGTCTGTCTGTCTGTCTGAAGGGTCGGGTATCACATCCCCATGTTTGCTGGTTTCATCATCATGTTTGTGTCGACCATCAGTAAGTCTGTCACACACACACACACACACACACGTTTCTATATGTGTATATACACACATGGAGACATTTCTTTATCTGTCATCACTGTGTGTGTGTGTGTGTGTGTGTGTGTGTGTGTGTGTGTGTGTGTGTGTGTGTGTGTGAGACAGTGTTTGCCTTCTCAGGGTCGTACGCTCTGCTGTTCTTGGCTCGTTCTCTGCAGGGCATCGGCTCGTCCTTCTCCTCCGTCGCAGGTCAACGACGGAAACACGGAAGGTTCAGGACGCACAGGAAGCTTCACACACCTCACTGTGTGTGTGTGTGTGTGTGTGTGTGTGTGTGTGTGTGTGTGTGTGTGTGTGTGAGAGCAGGTCTGGGGATGTTGGCCAGTGTGTACACAGATGATGAAGAGAGAGGCATCGCCATGGGGATCGCACTAGGAGGACTGGCTATGGGGGTCCTGAGTGAGACACAGACACACACACACACCCACACACTCACACACACACACACACACACACTCACTCCCGTCTCCCTGACAACGTGGCCTGTGTGTTTCAGTCGGCGCCCCCTTCGGCAGCGTGATGTACGAGTTTGTGGGGAAGCGGGCCCCCTTCCTGATCCTGGCCCTGCTGGCTCTGTTTGATGGAGGTCTGGACCGCCGAACCTGTCACTTCCTGTGTTGATGATGTCACACTGACCTCATCCAGATGTTTGTCCTTCTGTGTTGCAGCCTTACAGCTGTTCATCCTGCAGCCGTCCAAGATCTCTCCTGGGGTGAGTCCACCACTGGTCTGACCTGGTCTGGTCTGGCCCGGTCTGACCTGGTCTGGTCTGACCTGGTCTGGTCTGGTCTGGTATGACCTGGTCTGGTCTGGTCCGGTCTGACCTGGTCTGGTATGACCTGGTCTGGTCTGGTCTAGTCCGGTCTGACCTGGTCTGGTCTGACCTGGTCTGGTGTGACTTGGTCTGGTCTGGTCTGGTCCGGTCTGACCTGGTCTGGTCTGACCTGGTCTGGTGTGACTTGGTCTGGTCTGGTCCGGTCTGACCTGGTCTGGTCTGACGTGGTCTGGTGTGACCTGGTCTGGTCCGGTCTGACCTGGTTGTGTGTTTCAGAGTGTGGAGGGGACCCCGTTACTGACCCTGCTGAAGGATCCGTACATCCTCATCAGTGCAGGTAAGGAGACGTCTCCTCACCTGGAAGACCAGGTTTACCTGACGACCACGAGACTCACAAGAGCCCACATCTGTCTGTCTGTCTGTCTGCCTGTCTGTCTGTCTGTCTGTCTGCCTGTCTGTCTGTCTGCAGGTTCTCTGTGTTTTGCCAACATGGGCGTGGCCATCTTGGAGCCGACTCTGCCCATCTGGATGATGCAGACCATGTGCTCCCCTAAATGGCAACTTGGTACGATCCACTCTCTGTCCTCCTACCTTCCCTCCCTCCCTCCTTCTTCCCTCATGTGTGTGTGTGTGTGTGTGTGTTACAGGTATGGCCTTCCTTCCTGCCAGTATCTCCTACCTGATAGGAACAAACCTGTTTGGTCTTCTGGCCAACAAGATGGGAAGGTCAGTGTGTGTGTGTGCATTTACATTTAGGTCATTTAGCAGACGCTTTTGTCCAAAGCGACTTACAATAAGTACATTTGTCAAAAGAAGGAAACAAGGAAACCACAACGAATCATTGCCGATAAAGTAAGTGTTAGGTCCTCATCTGAGTAAAGTAGTACTTCAAGAGCAACAGTGCTACGATCAGAGTGCTATAGGTAAGGGTTTATTTATTTATTTATTTTTTGGGGGGGGGGGTGTTAGTGGGTCATGCTATGCAGAGTCGAGGTGAAGTCTGAACAGGTGAGTCTTGAGCCTTTTTCAGAAGATGGCAGTGGCTCTGCTGTC
>NC_139936.1:699860-702360 GCF_963514095.1 Eutrigla gurnardus | reverse complement strand
CGACCAGGAGTGTGTGATGCACAGGAAGAGCTACAACACACAAAAGGAGAGTCGTGAGTTTCCTCTGAGCGACTACAGTGAAGAAGATGAAGAGACGGAGGAGTGACCCACACACACACACACACACACACACACACACACACACACCTTGTCTTCTCCAAACACGACTTAGCTTCATCGTCAGACTTCCTGTCGTCACCTGTGGAACAGCAACAGACTGGAGCTTCTTAAAGGGCCGGCGTCAACCTGAAAACTCCTCACCCGTCTTTAAAGTATAGAAACTAATAAATGGATAAGTCAAAATCCCAAATGTGCCCTCTACGACGGTCGCTATGGCAACGGTAGACGCTGCTCTGAGCTTCCTGCTGCATTGATTTGAATGGGGATGTCTGCTCTACTATTTTATTTCTATTTGATTTGTGTTTCTTTATTTTCCTCAAATATAAGTACAATAATTACATGACATGAAAAACATCATACAAATGACAATGAAAAAGACAATAAAAATTAAAAATTAAATCTTTCACATTCGAGGAGGGACAGGAGGAAGCTCAGCGTATCTTGTCCCGCCCCTTCATGACATCATCACGTCTAATTTACAATGAAAAACAGTCATTATCCAAATGTGAATATGAGCTAAATATCCAACACAAGCTAATGTGACGGTCGACCTCGGGATGAATGAGGTCAAAGCGATGGAGAGGAAACAGTACAAGGTGTTGCCATGGTAACCGGGGACATGAGGCTGCTCCTCGTGTGTTGTGTGTTGTGTGTGATCTCAGTCAGTGAACGCTCCACTGGTTCAGGTTGAGTTTACAGGAGTGTGTGTATTTTTGTAAAGTGATTTAAATGTGAGCTTGTGAGATGAAAACTCCTTCTCTTCCTCGCTGCCTCGCAGGAGAACCTTCTAGAGTCTGGTTTCATTCGTTTCCTTGACGACGTGAACGAGGTTTCCATGTAACGGTTCACCATTATGTTCTTCTGTATCTGACCTCTGACCTGTGTCACCATTAAACGCTGCAGCAACCTGGACAACAGCTGTTCACCCGAGTGTGTGTCTCTGTGTGTGTGTGTGTGTGTGTGTGTGTGTGTCTCTGTATGTGTGTCTCTGTGTCCTGTGTGTGTGTCTCTGTATGTGTGTCTCTGTGTCCTGTGTGTGTGTGTGTGTGTGTGTGTGTCTCTGTCTGTGTGTCTAAGTGTGTGTGTGTGTGTCTCTGTCTGTGTGTCTCTGTGTGTGTGTGTGTGTGTGTGTCTCTCTCTGTGTGTCTCTGTGTGTGTGTGTGTGTCTCTGTGTCCTGTGTGTTTGTGCGTCTGTGTGTGTGTCTCTCTGTGCGTCTGTGTGTGTGTGTTCTTCTTATCTGTTTTTAATTTCCTGTCTCGTTGTCGGACGGCGGCTGGAAGAGTAAACAGGAAGTGGATAAAAAGCTGGTTTCTTTATAAAGAATCATTGAACAGATGTTGTTAGCGTTAGCTGCGATACGAGCAGAATGATAGAAACTGATGACGTCACGAGACAGGTCACCTTCATACATGTTGATATGAGTTATAAACTGAGTGCTAGCCCATGCTAACGTTAGTCCGGGCTAACACAGTTAGTATGAGTTATAAACTGAGCTAGCACTTAGTGCAGGAAGTAGGTTAGCTAGATTGCCTAAAATCTGAGCTAGCCTGAAGCTGCCAACACCTAGCGCTGTTTGAACCGCTGACTGTAGTCACGTTACATTTGACAATAACGTTTTCTCGTCATCGCGGACAGACGACGTTTCCTGTGAGCTCATCGTGAAACAGCAGGGCCGTCACAGGGATGGAGCATATTTGTAGTTCTGTACTAGAACTACAACCAGTGAAGAAGTCCAGCTGGTAACAAGTTAAAGTCTTCTGTCTAACAAGAGTAACTGTCATGTTCACGTTGCTGATGATGATGTAAACGTGTCTTAAAGTGACAGCGTATCTAATCCCTCTCTCCATTAGAAAAGCTGCAGGTCTAAATAAAGTACTTCAATTTCTGTCATTAAGTATACAGTAGAATAAACCAAGACTGTGAGGTCTGACATCATCAACAGGAACTTTACCCAAATAACTGTATTTATTCAAAAAGACAAATAGATTATTTCTAAAATAGATTCTTTCTGACTGTGATGCTATAATCCAAAAACTTTATGTACAGCCTTTCATCATCACAATAAACAATAAACAGTAAACAATAAAGAGTGAACATAGACCCAACAGCCTCACTGGTTAGCAGACAGCTAACGGCAGCTAGCTGAACCATAGTAGTCCAAACAGAACAAGATGAAAATAGAGTTGGAACAGTGTGTGTGTGTGTGTGTGTGTGTGTGTGTGTGCGTGTTTGTGGCTAATATAACTGAGTGTTAATTATACCCTCTGACAGCAGATCACAGCAGCTTCAAACAGTTTCCTCCTGCTTTGAAATATGAATAAACGTAGCTAATCTGTGTGTGTGTGTGTGTGTGTGTGTGTGTGTGTGTGTGTGTGTGTG
>NC_139936.1:614860-692360 GCF_963514095.1 Eutrigla gurnardus | reverse complement strand
GACCTCTGAGGGTCCGGGTGGTCAATAAAGTGACTCAACAAAGAAAACACGTTGGGATAATTAATTTAAATGGGTTCCATCAACAAGTCTCAATGTCTCCGCCTCCTTCCTGCAGGACGCCACTTCCTGTTGGAGCTCAGTCAGCTCCTCCTGCTTCCTGTCCACCTCCTCCTGCTTCCTGTGCACCTCCTCCTGCGTCCTGAGGAGCTGCTGGAGACTGTGGGTGCGTTTGGTTTTCACCTCCTCCAGCGCCTGCTGCTCCTCCAGTATCTCCTGAAGGAGGAGTTTGAGCTCTGGACACACACACGGGGACACACACACACACACGAGTCTCTTTAACGTCTTCTGTTGGAGACGCCTCAAATCATTCTGGTCATGTGACCATTTTATCTGTTTGTATGTGAATATGGTGTGTGTGTGTTACCTGCTCTGTGTGTGTGTGTGTTACCTGCTCTGTGTGTGTGTGTGTGTTACCTGCTCTGTGTGTGTGTGTGTTACCTGCTCTGTGTGTGTGTGTGTGTTACCTGCTCTGTGTGTGTGTGTGTGTGTTACCTGCTCTGTGTGTGTGTGTGTGTGTGTGTGTTACCTGCTCTCTGTGTGTGTGTGTGTGTGTGTGTGTGTGTGTGTGTGTGTGTGTGTGTTACCTGCTCTGTGTGTGTGTGTGTTACCTGCTCTGTGTGTGTGTGTTACCTGCTCTGTGTGTGTGTGTTACCTGCTCTGTGTGTGTGTGTGTGTGTTACCTGCTCTGTGTGTGTTACCTGCTCTGTGTGTGTGTGTTACCTGCTCTGTGTGTGTGTGTGTGTTACCTGCTCTGTGTGTGTGTGTGTTACCTGCTCTGTGTGTGTGTGTGTGTGTGTGTGTGTTACCTGCTCTGTGTGTGTGTGTTACCTGCTCTGTGTGAGTTCAGCTCAGACTTCACTGAGATCCGTCTCAGCTCTTCTGCTCTCAGCAGTGCCCCCTGCTGCTCCACACACACACACACACACACACACACACACACACACACACACACACACACACACACACACACACACACACACACACACACACACACACACACACACACACACACAGCACTTTAATGACAGGAAGGACGACTGCTTCCTGTTTACGTTCCAGGTCATGTGATGTACCCAAGGACTGGATTCAGGTCTCCAGGACTAAGCTGGTCCCACATATCCCAACCAGACCAGTCTGGTCTAACTGGTTTCCACAGAGACCAGACCAGTATCCTTCCTCAACTAGACCCCGAGATCCTCCTCTGATGTGATCCCAGAATAAATGGCCTCATTTATATAGTGCTTTTGTCCAAAGCGCTTTACATTAATGACTGACATTCACCCATTCACTCACACATTCACACACTGACGGCGGAGTCAACCACGCAGGGCGACAACCAGCTCATCAGGAGCAATTAGGGTGAGGTGTCTTGCTCAGGGACACCAGGCACTCAGCTAGGAGGAGCCGGGGATCGAACCGGCAATCTTGCGGTTGCCAGCCAACCCGCTCTACCTCCTGAGCTAATCCCCCCACCATGAAGAATCACCATGACGACGTACACAACCTGATCTGAGCTCGTGATGAGGCATATGAGGAGTTCAAGCTCCTCCGTAAAAAGAACAACTTTGTCTTCATGAACCAGACGATGTTCTCTGGTGACTGTGTGTATGTGTGTGTGTACCTGCTCTCTGCTGGTGTGTGTGTATGTGTGTGTGTACCTGCTCTCTGCTGGTGTGTGTGTGTATGTGTGTGTGTGTACCTGCTCTCTGCTGGTGTGTGTGTATGTGTGTGTGTACCTGCTCTCTGCTGGTGTGTGTGTATGTGTGTGTGTACCTGCTCTCTGCTGGTGTGTGTGTGTATGTGTGTGTGTGTACCTGCTCTCTGCTGGTGTGTGTGTATGTGTGTGTGTACCTGCTCTCTGCTGGTGTGTGTGTATGTGTGTGTGTACCTGCTCTCTGCTGGTGTGTGTGTGTATGTGTGTGTGTGTACCTGCTCTCTGCTGGTGTGTGTGTATGTGTGTGTGTACCTGCTCTCTGCTGGTGTGTGTGTATGTATGTGTGTACCTGCTCTCTGCTGGTGTGTGTGTGTGTGTGTGTGTGTACCTGCTCTCTGCTGGTGTGTGTGTGTGTGTGTTTGTGTGTGTACCTGCTCTCTGCTGGTGTGTGTGTGTGTGTGTGTGGTGTGTGTGGTGTGTGTGCGTGTGCGTGTGCGTGTACCTGCTCTCTGCTGGTGTGTGTGTGTGTACCTGCTCTCTGCTGGTGTGTGTGTGTGTGTGTGTGTGTGTGTGTGTACCTGCTCTCTGCTGGTGTGTGTGTGTGTGTGTGTGTACCTGCTATCTGCTGGTGTGTGTGTGTGTGTGTGTGTGTGTGTGTGTGTGTGTGTGTGTGTGTGTGTGTGATGTACGTGTACCTGCTCTCTGCTGGTGTGTGTGTGTGTGTGTGTGTGTGTACCTGCTCTCTGCTGGTGTGTGTGTGTGTGTGTACCTGCTCTCTGCTGGTGTGTGTGTGTGTGTTTGTGTGTGTGTATACCTGCTCTCTGCTGGTGTGTGTGTGTGTACCTGCTCTCTGCTGGTGTGTGTGTGTGTGTGTGTGTGTGTGTGTACCTGCTCTCTGCTGGTGTGTGTGTGTGTGTGTGTACCTGCTCTCTGCTGGTGTGTGTGTGTGTGTGTGTGTGTGTGTACCTGCTCTCTGCTGGTGTGTATGCAGCTCTGAGCCTCCAGTAAAAGTCTGTCAGCCTGCCGGAGTTCAGCTCGTCTCTTCAGCAGAGTGTTCTCCACACACTCCACCTCCTCACACACCTGCATCACACCTCTATACACACACACACACACACACACACACACAATTAGAACCTATTAGGAAAATGATGTCTCAGAGTGTGTGTGTGTGTGTATGTGTGTGTTACCTGTGTTGTCCCAGTGTGTGTCGTAGTCTCTTCTCTTCCTCCAGTCGCTCTGCTTCTCTGTGCAAACACTCACACACACACCTGTCTGCCTGTGCACACACACACACCAGCAGAGAGCAGGTACACACACACACACACACACACACACACACACACACACACACACACACACACACACACACAGGTATTTTACAGTTCCACGTTCATTAACAAATAAATGATACAAACAGACATGGTTTCATGTTTCACAGCGGTTGAATCTGAATGAATCTGAGGATCTGATTGGTTGCCAGCCTGATCAATAAACTGAGAACTAGAAGCTGCATCAATAAAGAAACTCACCGTGTGTGTGAGTCGGTCAGTCAGCAGACCTCCGTGGTCCAGGTCTCGGTCCTGGTCCCGGTCCCCTCCGCGGTCTCGGTCCTGGTCCCTCAACTCGGCTGCTGCTGGAGACGCTTCACATCAGTCCAAGTTCACCTGAACGCATCACAGCTCACGTGTGTGTGTGTGTGTTGGTACCTGTGCCAGAATCGCTGTGTGTCGGAGGGACGTAGACCCAGAACCCTCCTCGGTCCTGCAGACCCAGACCAGAGTCCTGGGTTCCCAGAGAGCCCAGACTGGAAATCTGAGAGGAAAGAGCTCCAGAATCAGAGACCTTCATGTGGTCTTGTTTCAGAGTGTCAGAGCTCAGCAGCCCCTGGTGGGGATCTAAAGACCGGGTCCTCACACAGATCAGCAGAAGAGTAAGACTTCTGATCTGTTAGGGTCCAACAAACATTTCCCTGTGTGTGTACCTGTCCCCTGTGTGTGTGTATACCTGTCCTGTGTGTGTGTACCAGTCCCCTGTGTGTGTGTGTGTGTGTATACCTGTCCTGTGTGTGTGTACCGGTCCCCTGTGTGTGTATACCTGTCCTGTGTGTGTGTGTACCGGTCCCCTGTGTGTGTGTATACCTGTCCTGTGTGTGTGTACCGGTCCCCTGTGTGTGTGTGTGTGTGTGTATATACCTGTCCTGTGTGTGTGTACCTGTCCTGTGTGTGTACCGGTCCCCTGTGTGTGTGTGTGTATATACCTGTCCTGTGTGTGTGTATACCTGTCCCCTGTGTGTGTGTACCGGTCCCCTGTGTGTGTGTACCTGTCCTGTGTGTGTGTATACCTGTCCCCTGTGTGTGTGTACCGGTCCCCTGTGTGTGTGTACCTGTCCTGTGTGTGTGTATACCTGTCCCCTGTGTGTGTGTACCTGTCCTGTGTGTGTGTATACCTGTCCCCTGTGTGTGTGTATACCTGTGTCCTGTGTGTGTGTATACCTGTCCCCTGTGTGTGTGTACCGGTCCCCTGTGTGTGTGTACCGGTCCCCTGTGTGTGTGTACCTGTCCTGTGTGTGTACCTGTCCCCTGTGTGTGTGTGTGTATACCTGTCCCCTATTTGTGTGTGTACCTGTCCCCTGTGTGTGTGTGTGTGTATACCTGTCCCCTGTGTGTGTGTGTACCTGTCCCCTGTGTGTGTGTGTGTGTGTACCTGTCCTGTGTGTGTGTACCGGTCCCCTGTGTGTGTGTGTGCGTGTATATACCTGTCCTGTGTGTGTGTGTATACCTGTCCCCTGTGTGTGTGTACCTGTCCCCTGTGTGTGTGTACCTGTCCTGTGTGTGTGTGTGTGTGTGTATACCTGTCCCCTGTGTGTGTGTGTACCTGTTCCCTGTGTGTGTGTACCTGTCCTGTGTGTGTGTGTGTATACCTGTCCCCTGTGTGTGTGTACCTGTCCCCTGTGTGTGTGTACCTGTCCTGTGTGTGTATACCTGTCCCCTGTGTGTGTGTGTACCTGTCCCCTGTGTGTGTGTGTGTGTGTGTGTGTACCTGTCCCCTGTGTGTGTGTGTGTACCTGTCCCCTGTGTGTGTGTGTGTGTATACCTGTCCCCTGTGTGTGTGTGTGTGTGTGTGTGTGTGTATACCTGTCCCCTGTTTGTGTGTGTGTGCAGCAGCTCCACCATGTGGTTCAGGTCTCTCATCTGATCTGAGGTGGACCTCAGCTGGTCTGCTGTCAGTTGGTCTGAGTCCCACATGGTCCTGCTGAGCCTCCGTAGCTTCCTGTCCAGGCGTCCCAGACTCCTCTGGTGGCCGTCGCTCTGTGAACGCAGCTGAGTCACATGATGCCACCATCAGTCCCATCATGCACTGCTCACCTTCACCTGACACTTTGCATCACATTCAATGCTGTTGTAATACTCACATCGCCCACTAGAGGCTCAGCACCCCTCCCTCCTGTTTAACCCTCTAGCAGCAACTATGTGAATTAAAACTCTGTCACTGCTTTTCTTCTGGTTTTAAACTTTATCTTTATTGTTTTCCCTCTTTCTCCTGAAACAGAGACTTTAAACTTCCTCGAGGACAAACTATCAGTAAAAAAGTCAAAATTATCTCATTTTTAAATGTGTATAATAATCACAGGTAACTAGGGGTGTAACGGTACATGTATTTGTATTGAACCGTTTCGGTACGGGGTGCTCGGTTCGGAACGGAGGCGTACCGAACGAGTTTCCATACGGACATATTAAGTAGAGGACCGCATGTGTGGAGCGTGCTGCAGCCGCACATGCGCAGTTGCGCACACCGCGACACAATAAACAGCAGTAGTAGCGGACGTCATGGCTAATGCCGCTAGCGTTGGCAACAAGCCAGAGTTGGAGGACCCTCCCGCGACATTAAGGTCTCCCGTTTGGGAACACTTCGGCAAAGCGGTTTGCCGACATTGTTCATGTGAGGTCGGGTATGTTTCTGGCAACACGTCAAACCTGTTGACGCATTTGAAACGGCACCACCCCCACGTGAACATCGCTACAACGAGGAGAAAGACGAGCGTAACGTTCAAACACAGCTCCCCACCGCATTTAAACAGCCTCTCCCTGCCCTGTTCAATTTTGCACATCAGATGGAGAAAAGATTTGTTTTAAAGAAACAGTCTGTTATTTTTATTTATTTTTATTTTTTAAATAAATATTTTAAATACTTGTATTTATATTTTTGAGCAGCATTCTAGCTCCAGTGCATGTTCCTACTGTTAAAAGCACAAAAGTAATAAACAACTAGCACATTTATATTTTGCATTTTGTTTTCTTACTGTACCGAAAATGAACCGAACCGTGACCTCAAAACCGAGGTACGTACCGAACCGAGATTTTTGTGTACCGTTACACCCCTACAGGTAACTAACTGATCATAATGAAGTCTCCATTTGTATACCACTGCACTCTGCCTCCACAAAGATACATAGAAATGCTTACTGGAAGCTAGTTCTCTTTTAAAACACGACACTGTTAAATTAGGCATAAAGAGGATAATAGCAGCATTTTGGAATAAGGCAAGTGCTGAAGATGTTTATGGTAGAAACTGGGAACTTTTGAAATTTAAAGCAGCTCAATATTTAAAGGAGTCATCACCTGGAAATCGCAATTTCTCTTGTTAAAACATGCATATCTGTGTTTGACCTCAGTTGAAACTTGCCTGAAAGGCTGGAGTTTGAAAGTGGCGCCGTTTTTTCGCTTCTGCTCTTTTTCCGAACAGGAATAGCACACAAGGGTGTGCATTCCTAAAGCACGAGATTTTGATTCTGCGCCTTCGGTGACGTCACCGTGGCGGCTACTTGCATAAGCCCACCCCTCTTTCACCACCCAACCCCCCCCCGTCCGCTACCTGAAATCGCCGAAGCGCCGCCATTATGTTTTGGAGTCTGCATGCAGGCAAGCCCCCCCGGCTCTGTCCTTCCTGCGGCGAATCAACGCGCGCCTCATTACATATTATACAATGCACATCCGGACCAGTCAAAACCTCGCGCGTAATCTCGCGTGATAAAATCGCGGTACGAAAAAGGGTCAGAACAAGCTCAATGTTTGATTAAAATTTTTTTTTTTTTTTCTAATAAGTTTTACGAATTGATCCAAAGCGATCCAAGGGGGGCTGGATACGTATAAAACCAGGTGATGACTCCTTTAAGAAACTATGGTAGTACTTTCTCCAAAAATCAAAGACTAGAGGAAGAGAAAGTAGTCTCTTAAATGATTTAATTATCACAGAAGAGCCCTGCTGATATGTCAGAAAGGGATCGGTCAGACTTGATCTCAGAACAAATTAAACTAATGAAATCTATTTACTTAAGGCTAAAGGTGCCTTCGTAAGACCAAGAAAGAGATGGATCGAAGAAGGAGAACAGAATTCAGCCTGTTTTTTTAACCTAGAAAGAAATCACAATTTAATCCAACAACTCAATATTAATGGTGATATAACTGATGATCCTAATAGCAGACTTTTGCTCCAGTTTTTACAGCGAGCTATATAATACAAAGTACTGTCATCAGTCAGCATCTTCATTTTTCAATTCTCTGAGTGACATCACTAAAATGTCTGAAGATGACAAAGAGATGTGTGACGGAATTATAACTTTACAGGAAGTCACTTATGTGATCGAACACCTCAAAACTAACAAATCTCCTGGAGTTGATGGTCTCTCCGCAGAGTTTTATCAAACATTTATTGAAAATTTAGCACCCTTTCTACTGAAGGTCATTTTAGAAAGTGTGGAACAAGAAGCTCTACCTCCTACACTAACACAAGCCTGATTACTTTGATTCCAAACCTAAAAAGACCATCTACTTATTGATAATTGGCGACCCATTTCATTACTCAACACTGATTACAAGGTTTTTGCTTCAGTATTTGCCAAACGACTTAAAAATATTTTAGACCCAATTATTGATGAGACCCAATCGGGATTTAGATTTAATTGATTACTCTTCTCTGTGTTCTGATGACTATCTTCTCCTCTTCCTTGATTTCTAGAAGGCATTTGACACCGTAGAACATAACTTTATATTTCAGACAATTGAACAATTTGGATTTGGTGATATTTTTTTATGAAGCTGTTAAAACTTTGTACTTTAAAGGTAACAGCTCCATCAGACTAAAAAGTGGGACTTCCCCGAGATTTGATTTACAGCGGGGTATTCGACAGGTCCCGCCTCCCCTTATCTATTTATCCTATGCACTCAACTACTTTCTACTCATATTAAAAATAGCTCGTTAAAAGCTATCTTTATTGCAGATAGAGAAATTATAATCAGTCAACTGGCAGACGATACCACATTATTCTTAAAAAATGCTTCACAGGTTCCCATTGCTATCCATACAATAGATTTATTCTCTGCAGCTTCTGGACTTGCCTTAAACCTGAAGAAATGTGAGCTATTTCCTCTTAAGAACTGCGATGATTCAATGATTTACAATATACCTGTTAGAAATAAAATCACCTACCTTGGGATTACCATTGTAAAAAATCAGAGAGATAGGTGCTTAATATGATTATTGATAAGACAAGGAAAAAGCTAAACCAATGGCTTCAGAGGGATTTATGTCTAAAAGGTTGAATACTGCTAACAAAGACAGAAGGATTGTCTTGTCTTACTTATGCAGCTATTCCCTTGTCTGTCGAAAAACAAATCTGTAGTGCCATTGATAAGTTATTATTTAATTTTATTTGGAAAAACAAGACGCATTATGTGAAAAATTCAGTTATAATGAACACTTATGAGTCTGGTGGTCTAACTTTTCTTGACATTACTACCCCACAATACCTTTAAAATTAACTGGAGAACGCAGTTCTTACATAATCCTATATCCACTTGGAATTTTATACCCAAATGTATTTTTTCTACCATTGGAGGCCTTGAATATGTGCTATTATGTGATTATAAAATAGAAAAACTTCCCCTAATTCTATCCAACTTTCATAAACAAATGCTGTTGGCATGGTCTTTAATCTATAAGCACAACTTCTCTCCACATAGATGCTTTATTTGGAACAATCAACACATCAAATATAAAAGTAAATCTCTATTTCTTAATTCATGCTTTGATAATAACATTATTTTAGTTACCCAACTACTCAATGAAAATGGAAATTTACTAAATTACACTGAATTCCTTTCAATATATGGTATTCCTGTGACCCCAAGGGACTTTGAATTGTAAAGGATGCTGTTCCTTCTGGTATCCTAACTCTATTAAGAGATGCTGGTAAACCAGTTTGTCCTCCTTTAGATCCCATTTAACACCAGTGGGGCATATGTGTTTTTCTGTTCAAACTAAAAAAGGAATTATCTAATAGATCACTATTTCAAACTGATATTACCACGACTCCATCTGTTGTTCAGTACTGGTCTAATGTTGTTCATGGACTGAACTGGATCCAAATATGGAACCTTCCATACAAATACCTAATTACAAATAAAGTGAGAGAACAAACTAATTCATAGATATTACCCTGCCAAACATTATTTGTTAAAATGTAAGAAAGATTTATGTGTGAATTGTTGTCTGTGTGAGTCTGAGCCTGAAACTGAACTGTAACTCTACTGCCACCTACTGGAAAGAAGTAATACGTTACATCACATTGAAGATTGACTCAGATTTTTCTTTAGATTGAAACAATGTACTTTTTGGTGTCCACGATGTCAAAAGTAAGAAACAGAACTGTATGTCATAAACTTGATAATAATATTAGGGAAAGCTACATGTAGTCACTCTAAACCCTGTTTGTGGCATTCCAAAGGGAAACGGAACAGTACATGCAAAGTATCTGTGACTCGAATAATAAGAAAGCTATGAAAACATATGATTTGTGCTCTTTATTCTCTGTATTTATTGAATAGCCTACCCCCTGGCTGTTGTTCAATTGTTTGTTTGAACGTACATTTATAATAACTGCCTTTTTATTGATTATATTTCTGTCAATAAAGATTTATTGAAAAAAACAAAAAAAAACAATCACCACGCATACCACCGGTGAGAGTTTGCGTCTTTGCGTCGACTACGGGTGCAGTCTAATAGTCCGAAAATAAGGTCCTAACTCCTATTCCTTGACCTCTGGGGAAAAGGTCACGGGGTTAAGGAAAGGAGATAGGAGAACTCAAAAGGATTTAGGAAAAGTCGACCGCGGTGCTCAGAGAATCCGACCGGACTTTCACTAAGCTACGTCACTAGGCTTGTTCGGGATGGTCTTGACTTGACTTGACTTGACTTATCACGCCGACGAGAGCTGCAGGTGTCTGAGGGGGCGGGCTCTAAAAGAGACGGCAGGCAAACGTCGTCAAGTCGGACAACAAAGTCAACGTGACTATAGTGCTCAAGCGATAGAACACGGCAGCAAACCAAAGAGGATGTTATATACATGTATATTTATATATATATATATATATATATATATATATATATATATATATATATATATATACATGTATGTATGTATGTATTTATGTATATATATACATAAATACATACACACACACACACACACGCAAGGCAACATGTGGAAGGCATTCTTTTTTCCAGTATATTTGTATTATCATTCTATGTTTGTATTAACCAGACCTCACATATAATAGGCCGACTCACAACACAATGCACGGAACTTTAGATCAAGCCATGAGATCGAATGCGACCAAAATAAAAAGTATCATTTCACCACAAGGTGGCCGCCGAGTGCGGACCTGAACACACGTCATTGAACTTTTAACCAATGAGAACCATTCCGCTGTAGCGGAGGTGTGGACAAGCCAGTTGCAGCCGTCTTAGACCGCGCTGCCAAGCGCTGCAAGAAGCGCCTCTTAAAAACTTGTTCCTGCGATGTTTTGGGTCACGTGATATGGTCGCGACCCTGTGACGTCTTTGCAGTCGGCTGCTAAGTCGGACACAATTCTAGCCATCATGCATCGCTTCAACCCACAATCCATCACGTTAGGTAGCGCGCTGCAGGCGGCTACATCAAGGAGAATTCGCCTACTGTTGCTCTCGCTAAGAATTGTGGGTCGGTGTAATCTCCTTTCCTTTCGCATAGGAAGGTCCGTTGCATCCTATGCTAAAGGAGCTCTGAAAGGAAGCATTGGAGCTCCTTTCCTTTGCATTTTGAGAATCCGAACAGCTCTTATCATGGCGGCCACTTGTTTACTTCCGGGTCACTTCTTCAGTTAGGAACCTTCCTAAGCAAAAAAGACTATTCGACCGCAGCCTTTGTTTGTAACCGCGACAACATGGCTGAGCGTGTTCCCACGTGTTTCACTGATGAAAAGGCGTTCTGACGTCACTAACACACTTTAAATTCACAGTTTTCTAAAATAAACAAACGGGTTTGAACTGTAAAGGACAAATATATAATAATATATAATATTCTACACACGTCCCAATCCAAACTCTGACTTCTGACCTGGTGTCTCAGCCCGTCTCGGTCCCGCTGGACCTCCTGGAGCTGCAGACCACTACGATCCAGATCCGCCTCCTGTAGTACACAATGAACAAAAACCATCATTTGAATGGAAACAATCAGAGACTCAATGAAGTCCGTCTCATTAGTTCTGGTTCTGGTTTGATGAAGCGGTTCTGGATCAGAGCATCAGTGGAGGGTTCTGGTCTGGACTGTAGCAGACTGATACTGACCAGTTTTTGTTGAACCAGTCTGTTTCTGCTCTCGGACCTCTGCAGGCTGACTCTCAGTCTCTCCATCTCCTGGTCCTGGTCCAGGCTCTGGACCAACTGGGCTTCCAGCTGGGCTATGTGGTCCTGATCCTGGACCACCTGGGCTTCCAGCTGTGCTATGTGGTTTTTATTGTGGACTAGCTGGGCCTGCTGTCTGACCAGATGCTCCTGCAGACAGACAGGTGGACAGACAGACTGTAGGACAGACAGACAGACAGACAGCCGGGCTTCCGTCATGTACAGTTACCTGTCCCATTGTGGTTTGTCGGGTTAGCTCCTCCCTCAGCTGCTGGAGCTCCGCCTCCAGATCTACCTGTCTGTCTGTCAGAGTCTGGGCCTCCATCCTCCCCAGAGACAGCTCCTCCTGCTGGACAGACATGTCCTGCAGACAGACAGACGTGTTGGACAGGGAGACAGACAGCATGGAGCCCCTGGGAGACTCACTGACCTGTCTGTGTGTCCTGGCGGCGTCCTCCAGCCGCCTGCAGTGACCCTGTGTGTCCTCCAGGTGGAGCTGCAGACTCTGGTTGTCGGCCGTCAGCCTGTCGACCTGCTGCTGAGCCCGATGAGCCTGAAAGACCAGACCAAAGACCAGGTCACCCACCTCCCCATCTCCAGCTGCAGTTAGACAGGTTTCAGGTCTCTACCTGGTTTCTGAGTCCTCTCAGGTAATCCTGGAGACCACTGATGATCCCCTCCAGATCCCTCTGAAGACACTTGTTAGCCAGGATCTGACCTGCAGGACCAGCAGGACCAGCAGGACCAGGAGGACCAGGAGGAACAAGAGGACCAGCAGGACCAGGAGGACCAAGGAGGAACAGGAGGAACAAGAGGAACAAGAGGACCAGGAGGACAAGGAGGACGAAGAGGAGGAGAGGAAACAAGGAGGAGGAGAGAGGAGGAGTTATATTTTAGAACTCTGACAGCCAATCAAAGGGCTTTGGTCTAAGGAAGCCTCTGTGATTGGTCGAAGACCTCACCGTCGGTCAGCTGCTGCTCCAGCTCTTTGATCTCCTGCGTCTCCATGGCGATGCGTGACAGCATGTCGTCAAGGCGACCCTCCATCTCTCTCTGCTCCTCGCTCATCCTGTCCAACCTGCAGACAGATGGGAGGTCACATGGGCCAATCAGAGCAGCAGGTCACAGGACGCTGCTCTCCTATTGGTTGCTGGTTGATGACCAGCAGATCTGAAGGAGGATACCGCAGACTTTGTACAGAAACAGTCTCAAACTTATATGAGCATATTAACTGATTACACTTTTACTAATACTTTTTTTTTTTTACTAGTGGGGAATATTTTACAAAGCAATACTACTATGTACTTCTACCGCCTCAGACCCCGTCACCAGCTGATGTTTGAGGAAGGAGCTGCAGTTGCTCCTTCGGTGGTGGAAGCTGGACAGGAATCGGGTTGGTTGGAGCCCCTCCCTGAGAAAGGACACTCCGCTCCTGATTTTTATTATGGCGTTGAAACCTGAGAGAAGATCATTTGTGTTAGATATGTATTCAATAGAGAACTATTCAGACACGTTGTGGTAAATCATTTGTTAAACAGCAACTGTGTGTGTGCATGCGTCCATGTGTGAATGGGTGTGCACCTTTAAAGAAATGTGTTGCCAAAGTCTGTACGGTGCCTACATACCCTTATTAAACACATCAATATGACGTCACATTACAACAACTTACCGTGTGGAAGCTATCGGGAATGTCAACGCCAAGGAATACAGCAGAACAATCCTCCGACGAAATCCGTAGAACAACGTGATTGGTCAAAAGTAAGCCCAAGGGAAGACACGTGATTGGCTAATTTTGGGCTTACTTTGGGCTTACTTTGGCGGAATTGGGAGAACACAGCGAGAGGTAGCGGGATCGATGCCCGCATCCTCCACAAGCCTTTTAACCTTTCACGGCCCCCATGCGGGTCTGCCGGTCTGGAGCTGCTCACCAGAAACCGGATTCACGTCGAGGGAAAGCTGACGTCATAAAACCAACAATAATAAGTAAATACATTTCCCGATGCATTATTGAATTTTATTGTATTTTTATTTTTTTATTTTCTGCATTTCTTCATTCATAAGTGAATCGTCTCCCCCTCATTTACATATTGGTAAAGAAATACATACATAGATAAAAGAGCAGATCATTATTTAAATTATTAATAGAGAAATAACAAGTTCACACACTTAAAAGGCCTGTGGAGAATGCGGGCATCGATCCCGCTACCTCTCGCATGCTAAGCGAGCGCTCTACCATCTGAGCTAATTCCCCTACCGGACATCAGCCAGACACGTAAAACAGGACCGTCTCCACTACGTCATCGCGTCGTTACCATCCGGGGCTTTCCTTCTTTGTGCGGTCAGGGAAAGTTCCTGGTTGTAAATACCTATTAAAAAAATTAGTTGTCCTCGAGTGTAAAATGAGAGCTGAACTGGTGACCTGGTGACGTGTGAGGCCCCGCCCCCTTCTTCCTGTCACAGCTGATCACCATCACACCAGATACAAAGACATCATCATGTCTAATCATAAAATTATACTTTAACATCAATCTGTGAAAAATATAAATATGATTTACATCAAACGAATAAATGTGCTCATTTACATAAAATATCTTAAATTATATCTTAAATTATATCTTAAGATGTTTCCACAACAACAGATGTTGACCCGAGACCTGGTTGGGGTTTACGTGGAGGAGACCTGAGCCCTGGTTGGGGTCTACATGGAGACCTGGTTGGGGTCTACGTGGAGGAGACCTGAGCCCTGGTTGGGGTCTACGTGGAGGAGACCTGAGCCCTGGTTGGGGTCTACATGGAGACCTGGTTGGGGTCTACGTGGAGGAGACCTGAGCCCTGGTTGGGGTCATTAATAGCATGCAGTTGGATTAAAGTAACTAATAACATTTACTCACGTTACTCGAGTACACGTTATTGAGTAGTTTTACTAAATAACTATACGTTTCTTTTACTTGAAGTATTTGACTCGTACCTAACAGTAACAGTACTTTCCCCCGAGGCGAATCCTTCTCTCTTCACCTCAGATAGAAGCTGGATATACGAGTATATGAATACTTAAATGAACCAACACTCTTCTGTGGATCAAACACATCACAAACCTGGTCTGTGTTCCAGCTGGGAGCAGTGCATTGTGGGAGAACTGTCAGCAGAAAACTAGTGTTATTGTACTTACAATCAGGCTGACAGCCCTCTGGCCCCGGGCGAGCCGCCAGGGCTGCTGGGTAACATCCTCCTGCTCCTTGTTCTCCTCTATCAGTTCACCTCCTCCTCTCCTCGGAAACTCGTTCACTTCTTCATCTGTCTGCTCGTCTCTCCGTTACAAACTCCTCTTTTTCTCTTTGAATCAACAGGAAATCTGTCTCTCAGCCAATCACAGAGCCTGGCTGCAGATCTTCTGTCCAATGGGAGTGCTTTAAGTCCCGCCCCGTCAGAGGGAGGGGTCAGAGGCTCTAAAAGAGACAGGAGCCTGCTGCTCCCTTTCCTCCAAACATTCAACCTTTTATTCTGAAACTAAATGTATTACTGTACTGTTACCTGCATACAAGTAGTACTGTTACCTGCATACAGGTAGTACTGTTACCTGCATATAAGTAGTACTGTTACCAGCATACAGGTAGTACTGTTACCTGCATATAAGTAGTACTGTTACCTGCATACAAGTAGTACTGTTACCTGCATATAAGTAGTACTGTTACCAGCATACAGGTAGTACTGTTACCTGCATACAAGTAGTACTGTTACCTGCATATAAGTAGTACTGTTACCAGCATACAGGTAGTACTGTTACCTGCATACAAGTAGTACTGTTACCAGCATACAGGTAGTACTGTTACCTGCATATAAGTAGTACTGTTACCTGCATACAAGTAGTACTGTTACCTGCATATAAGTAGTACTGTTACCAGCATACAGGTAGTACTGTTACCAGCATATAAGTAGTACTGTTACCTGCATACAAGTAGTACTGTTACCTGCATATAAGTAGTACTGTTACCAGCATACAGGTAGTACTGTTACCTGCATACAAGTAGTACTGTTACCAGCATACAGGTAGTACTGTTACCTGCATACAGGTAGTACTGTTACCTGCATATAAGTAGTACTGTTACCTGCATATAAGTAGTACTGTTACCTGCATATAAGTAGTACTGTTACCTGCATATAAGTAGTACTGTTACCAGCATACAGGTAGTACTGTTACCTGCATACAAGTAGTACTGTTACCAGCATACAGGTAGTACTGTTACCTGCATATAAGTAGTACTGTTACCTGCATACAGGTAGTACTGTTACCTGCATATAAGTAGTACTGTTACCTGCATATAAGTAGTACTGTTACCAGCATACAGGTAGTACTGTTACCTGCATACAAGTAGTACTGTTACCAGCATACAGGTAGTACTGTTACCTGCATACAGGTAGTACTGTTACCTGCATACAAGTAGTACTGTTACCTGCATACAAGTAGTACTGTTACCAGCATACAGGTAGTACTGTTACCTGCATACAAGTAGTACTGTTACCAGCATACAGGTAGTACTGTTACCTGCATACAAGTAGTACTGTTACCTGCATATAAGTAGTACTGTTACCAGCATACAGGTAGTACTGTTACCTGCATACAAGTAGTACTGTTACCAGCATACAGGTAGTACTGTTACCTGCATACAGGTAGTACTGTTACCTGCATACAAGTAGTACTGTTACCAGCATACAGGTAGTACTGTTACCTGCATACAAGTAGTACTGTTACCGGCATACAGGTAGTACTGTTACCTGCATACAAGTAGTACTGTTACCGGCATACAGGTAGTACTGTTACCGGCATACAAGTAGTACTGTTACCTGCATATAAGTAGTACTGTTACCGGCATACAAGTAGTACTGTTACCTGCATACAAGTAGTACTGTTACCGGCATACAAGTAGTACTGTTACCTGCATACAAGTAGTACTGTTACCTGCATACAAGTAGTACTGTTACCTGCATACAAGTAGTACTGTTACCAGCATACAGGTAGTACTGTTACCTGCATATAAGTAGTACTGTTACCAGCATACAGGTAGTACTGTTACCTGCATACAAGTAGTACTGTTACCAGCATACAGGTAGTACTGTTACCTGCATACAGGTAGTACTGTTACCTGCATATAAGTAGTACTGTTACCAGCATATAAGTAGTACTGTTACCAGCATACAGGTAGTACTGTTACCTGCATATAAGTAGTACTGTTACCTGCATATAAGTAGTACTGTTACCAGCATACAGGTAGTACTGTTACCAGCATACAGGTAGTACTGTTACCAGCATACAGGTAGTACTGTTACCTGCATATAAGTAGTACTGTTACCAGCATACAGGTAGTACTGTTACCTGCATATAAGTAGTACTGTTACCAGCATATAAGTAGTACTGTTACCAGCATACAGGTAGTACTGTTACCTGCATACAGGTAGTACTGTTACCTGCATATAAGTAGTACTGTTACCAGCATACAGGTAGTACTGTTACCTGCATACAGGTAGTACTGTTACCTGCATATAAGTAGTACTGTTACCTGCATACAAGTAGTACTGTTACCTGCATATAAGTAGTACTGTTACCAGCATACAGGTAGTACTGTTACCTGCATATAAGTAGTACTGTTACCAGCATATAAGTAGTACTGTTACCAGCATACAGGTAGTACTGTTACCTGCATATAAGTAGTACTGTTACCTGCATATAAGTAGTACTGTTACCAGCATACAGGTAGTACTGTTACCAGCATACAGGTAGTACTGTTACCAGCATACAGGTAGTACTGTTACCAGCATATAAGTAGTACTGTTACCAGCATATAAGTAGTACTGTTACCTGCATACAGGTAGTACTGTTACCTGCATATAAGTAGTACTGTTACCAGCATATAAGTAGTACTGTTACCTGCATACAGGTAGTACTGTTACCAGCATACAGGTAGTACTGTTACCTGCATATAAGTAGTACTGTTACCAGCATATAAGTAGTACTGTTACCTGCATACAGGTAGTACTGTTACCAGCATACAGGTAGTACTGTTACCTGCATATAAGTAGTACTGTTACCAGCATATAAGTAGTACTGTTACCTGCATACAGGTAGTACTGTTACCAGCATACAGGTAGTACTGTTACCAGCATACAGGTAGTACTGTTACCTGCATACAGGTAGTACTGTTACCAGCATACAGGTAGTACTGTTACCAGCATATAAGTAGTACTGTTACCAGCATACAGGTAGTACTGTTACCTGCATATAAGTAGTACTGTTACCAGCATATAAGTAGTACTGTTACCAGCATACAGGTAGTACTGTTACCTGCATATAAGTAGTACTGTTACCAGCATATAAGTAGTACTGTTACCTGCATACAGGTAGTACTGTTACCTGCATACAGGTAGTACTGTTACCAGCATACAGGTAGTACTGTTACCTGCATACAGGTAGTACTGTTACCAGCATACAGGTAGTACTGTTACCTGCATACAGGTAGTACTGTTACCAGCATACAGGTAGTACTGTTACCAGCATACAGGTAGTACTGTTACCAGCATACAGGTAGTACTGTTACCTGCATACAGGTAGTACTGTTACCAGCATACAGGTAGTACTGTTACCTGCATACAGGTAGTACTGTTACCAGCATACAGGTAGTACTGTTACCTGCATACAGGTAGTACTGTTACCAGCATACAGGTAGTACTGTTACCAGCATACAGGTAGTACTGTTACCAGCATATAAGTAGTACTGTTACCAGCATACAGGTAGTACTGTTACCAGCATACAGGTAGTACTGTTACCAGCATACAGGTCACAGATAGAAACACAGCGGCTGTATTTAACGTTTATTGGCAGATTATGATGTCATGACACAAGTTGTAAAAGTAGAATTAAAATCATTTACATTTAAACATTAATAATATTTCTTCTGGGTCTTCACCTTCACAGATCTTTGATGAATTAAAAAGTGTTACGATGCGTCAGGGCAGCCAGCTAGCTGCAGGTCCAGAGCAAAGTCCTCCAGGTGGGAAATGTAGTCCAAACATTCAGGAGAACTACAATCTGTTGGCCAGAGCTCCACCAAGGCCTCCGAGTCCAGAGGAAGACGATACCTGCAAGACAAAACCCAGGAGGTCAGAGTCGCTTTAAACTGGGAGGAGGAAGAGGAGAGGGAGGAGTAGGAGGAGGAGAGGGAGGGGAGGAGGAGAGGGTGGAGGAGGAGGAGAAGGTGAGGGAGGAGTAGGAGGAGGAGAGGGTGGAGGAGGAGGAGGAGGAGAGGGAAGGGGAAGAGAAGAGGGAGGAGGAGAGGAGGGAGGAGCAGGAGGAGGAGAGGGAGGGTAAGAGGAGAGGGAGGAGGAGGAGGAGAGGGAGGAGGAGGAGGAGGAGAGGGAGGGGAAGAGGAGAGGGAGGAGGAGGAGAGGGCGGAGGAGAGGTTGGAGGAGGAGGAGGAGGAGGAGAGGGAGGAGGAGAGGGAAGGTGAGGAGGAGAGGGAAGGTGAAGAGAAGAGGGAGGAGGAGAGGAGGGAGGAGCAGGAGGAGGAGGAGAGGGAGGGTAAGAGGAGAGGGAGGAGGAGAGGGCGGAGGAGGAGGAGTGAGGGGGAAGAGGAGGAGAGGGTGGAGGAGGAGGAGGAGAGGGTAAGAGGAGAGGGAGGAGGAGGAGGAGTGAGGGGGAAGAGGAGGAGAGGGTGGAGGAGGAGAGGGTGGAGGAGGAGTAGGAGGAGAGGGAGGAGGAGAGGGAAGGGGAAGAGAAGAGGGAGGATGAGTAGGAGGAGAGGGAGGAGGAGAGGGAGGGTAAGAGGAGAGGGAGGAGGAGGGAGAGAGAGACACTGACCTGAATCCCTGGCCGTGCGTGACCTTTGACCCGCTGGCTCCCATCACCAGGTACTCCTTGTTGTTCTGGATGTCAACAGAGCTGCAGGTGGCCTTTTTTACCAGCTCCACGTCTGTACCTGAACTCACCGCCTCAAACTCTGCAAGAGCCAATGAGAGGAGACGTAGCATGAGCTAACGGGATGTGAGGAAGCGTATCCCGGCAACGGTGCAACGTGATATAACACGCCTTCCTCACTGGCCAATCACAGTGAGGCGTGAGGAAGTGATGTCATCAGTTAGCTCACCCTTATCCGTGTTCTTCAGGACTTCCACAACGCTGGCTAAGGAGGTCATGAAGTCTCCTTCTGCTGCTGAAGACTTCACCGTCAGCTTGTAGGCTGCAGGGAACAAACACAAACGTCTCACAGCCTCTCCTCCACCTCCCCCCCCCCACATGGGGGCTGGACTCTGGAGTCCTCCTCACCGTATGTGATGTGCGGGCTGCAGGTCTCCGTCGTACGTCTGTCTGCTGTCAGCGTCACATTGGTGTTTCCTCTGTAGGCAGCACAAGCAGCTAAACAACACAACAACAACAACGACTGTAATGTACAGTTACAACATAAATACAACGTAAAACACGTTCAGCACACGGTCACCGACCCATCATGCACTGACACTGTTCGGCCACACAGAGGCGCTGCAGCTGTTGCTGCTGGTAGGAGAACTGTTTGGTGCATTCACTGCCTGCAGGAGAGAAGACGCACCGTCGTATCAAACAGTTAAAGTTGGACTTGAGATGTTGTTCTTTTGATGATGCTAGGCTAACAGTTTCCCCCTGTTTCAAGTCTTTGTGCTAAGCTAGGCTAACAGTTTCCCCCTGTTTCAAGTCTTTGTGCTAAGCTAGGCTAACAGTTTCCCCCTGTTTCAAGTCTTTGTGCTAAGCTAGGCTAACAGTTTCCCCCTGTTTAAAGTATTTGTGCTAAGCAGACAGACAGACAGACAGACAGATTTATCTTTGACATTTTGATTGTTTCACTCTGAAGTCTGTGGAACCAGAAACAGCCCCGATAAAGACTACAAATCCCAACAGGCACAGCAGGTACTCACCTTTGTCCTGAGGCTCATAGACCGTAAACAGGGACTCACTGGCCCCGCCCACCCTGAACCCAGTCCTGATCCGAAAACCAACGCACATGAAGACGTCGGAGGGAACCTGGCGCGCAGACAGGAAGTTAAAACATCTACTTCCTGTTAACGTTTGAATGGTTCCTAGATGACGACCATGTTGCGTGTGTTGCGTTCAGGTGCTTCTAGTTACTCACAGCGTCCATCTGGATGACCACGGTGTTTCCTTGGAGCTCGTAGTGAGAGATGCTCGGCTCGTCTCCGTCCCTAAACTGAACACACCACAGAAGAAGAAGAGGTCAGCTCCGAGGGTCTCTCATCATGACACAGTGCTTTCAGAGGGGCAGCCTCACCTGTCTCAGGTCGTCCAGGTAACCCTCCACACCTGTCGGCAGCTGGATCTTCATCACGGTCAGACTGGACTCTGTGAACACCTCGTTAGCCGGAGGTTTGTACCTGTGAACGCATTGTATGACCTCGTTACCTTAAACATCTGTATTGTTCTCCGTATGGGACTCATTCAGAGTCCAGATGTTAACGGGACTCATTCAGGACGTCTGAGGACACAGAGACACAATGTGTTGGTTTCAGGTTTCTCACTTTGCACAGGCGACCAGGTGAGGAGAGCTGAGGGTCGGACCTGAGGAGAGGAGGAGCAGGGTTACTATGGCAACACACAGACAGGGAGGCAGACGGGTATACACAGACGATAAGTAGACAGACGTGTAGTCACACAGACAGACAGGTAGACACACATTCAGACGGGTAGACAGACAGACAGACAGACGGGTAGACAGACAGATGGTTGGAGACACAGACAGTCAGACAGGTGTTGGACACAGAGTCTCCGGTCTCTGTGAGTGTGTGTGATGGTGATGCAGTGAGACAGTGATGCAGTGGGACAGTGATGCAGTGAGACAGTGATGCAGTGAGACAGTGATGCAGTGGGACAGTGATGCAGGGATGCAGTGAGACAATGATGCAGGGATGCAGTGAGACAGTGATGCAGTGAGACAATGATGCAGTGATGCAGTGATGCAGTGAGACAGTGATGCAGTGAGACAGTGATGCAGTGGGACAGTGATGCAGGGATGCAGTGAGACAGTGATGCAGTGATGCAGTGAGACAATGATGCAGTGATGCAGTGATGCAGTGAGACAGTGATGCAGTGATGCAGTGATGCAGTGAGACACAGTGATGCAGTGGGACAGTGATGCAGTGGGACAGTGATGCAGTGAGACCGTGATGCAGTGATGCAGTGAGACACAGTGATGCAGTGAGACAGTGATGCAGTGAGACAATGATGCAGTGGGACAGTGATGCAGTGAGACAGTGATGCAGTGAGACAGTGATGCAGTGATGCAGTGATGCAGTGAGACAGTGATGCAGTGAGACAGTGATGCAGTGATGCAGTGGGACAGTGATGCAGTGAGACAGTGATGCAGTGATGCAGTGAGACAGTGATGCAGTGAGACAGTGATGCAGTGAGACAGAGATGCAGTGAGCCAGTAATGCAGTGAGCCAGTAATGCAGTGAGACAAAGTGATGCAGCGAGACACAGTGATTCAGTGAGACACAGTGATGCAGTGATGCAGTGAGACAGTGATGCAGTGGGACAGTGATGCAGTGAGACAGTGATGCAGTGAGACAGGATACTGACTGCGGGCGGCGTCGGGCCCCGACACCTCGATGCTGAGCTCAAAGTTACAGTTCGATGCAGCCGACGTGGTCTCGTAGTAAACCGTCTTCAGCTGGGGACATGGGGGGGGACATGGGGGAGACAGGTCAACGGCATTCTGGGACATTCTCAATGAGTGACACTGCATAAGACCACACCCACCTTCACGCTGGACACGCCCCTCCCGTAACCTGTGGATACGATAATGTCATCATCCTTCGTCACCTTGGAGACAATAGGAAGACAGAAGTAGAGTTCAGAAGGTGATTGAGGACAGCAAACCTGTCTCTCTGTCCATTGTCTGTCGCTCACGTGGATGGGCGTGGCCACAGGGCGGGTCTGGCTCAGCTGGACTCGTCCCAAGACCCCCATCCTGCCGTAGCGGAGACTGATGTCCTGGCTGAGGACGGCTCGAGGGACGACCCGGCTGTACGCCGTCACCGCCTCCAGGGTCAGGACTGTGTCCTGGAGGGAGACAGGCAGGGAGACAGGCAGAGATGGAGACAGGCAGGGAGGGGGACAGGGAGGGAGGGAGACAGACAAGGGTAGATAGAGAGGAAGAGGGACACAGACGGTTTGGAGGTCAAAGGTCACCCAGCAGACCATAAGTAATGCACATCTGTGTGTGTGTGTGTGTGTGTGTGTGTGTGTGTGTGTGTGTGAGTGTGTGTGTACCTGTACGGAGTAGAAACCCTCTCCGTAGTGCTGATCCTGGGTCAGCCAGGACAGGATCGGGTTGGCGTACGGGATTCTCCCCTTTAATAACCAACAATCACAATAATCAATATTATCTGATTACATCTTGTGAATACTATATATAAATATATCTAATTATTCTATATATCAATATATACACTCAACAAAAATATAAACGCAACACTTTTGTTTTTGCTCCCATTTTTCATGAGATGGACTTAAAGATCTAAAATTCATTCCAGATACACAATATTACCATTTCTCTCAAACATTGTTCACAAATCAGTCTAAATGTGTGATAGTGAGCACTTCTGCTTTGCTGAGATAATCCATCCCACCTCACAGGTGTGCCACATCAGGATGCTGATCTGACATCATGATTAGTGCACAGGTGTGCCTTAGACTGTCCACAATAAAAGGCCACCCTGAAATGTGCAGTTTTGTCTCACAGCAAAATGCCACAGATGCCACAAGCATTGAGGGAGCGTGCAATTGGCATGCTGACAGCAGGAATGTCAACCAGATCTGTTGCTCGTGCATTGAATGTTCATTTCTCCACCATAAGCCGTCTCCAAAGGCGTTTCAGAGAATATGGCAGTACATCCAACCGGCCTCACAACCGCAGACCACGTGTAACCACACCAGCCCAGGACCTCCACATCCAGCAGGTTCACCTCCAAGATCGTCTGAGACCAGCCACTCAGACAGCTGCTGAAACAATTGGTTTGCATAACCAAACAATTTCTGCACAAACTGTCAGAAACCGTCTCAGGGAAGCTCAACTGCATGCTCGTCGTCCTCATCGGGGTCTTGACCTGACTCCAGCTCGTCGCCGTAACAGACTTGAGTGGGCAAATGCTCACATTCGATGGCGTCTGGCACGTTGGAGAGGTGTTCTCTTCACGGATGAATCTTGGTTTACATTGTTCAGGGCAGACGGCAGACAGCGTGTGTGGCGTCGTGTGGGTGAGCGCTTTGCTGATGTCAATGTTGTGGATCAAGTGGCCCATGGTGGTGGTGGGGTTATGGTATGGGCAGGCATCTGGTATGGACGAAGAACACAGGTGCATTTTATTGATGGCATTTTGAATGCACAGAGATACCGTGATGAGATCCTGAGGCCCATTGTTGTGCCATACATCCATGAACATCACCTCATGTTTCAGCAAGATAATGCACGGCCCCATGTTGCAAGGATCTGTACACAATTCTTGGAAGCTGAAAATGTCCCAGTTCTTGCATGGCCAGCATACTCACCGGACATGTCACCCATTGAGCATGTTTGGGATGTGCTTGACCGGCGTATACGACAGCGTGTACCAGTTCCCACTAATATCCAGCAACTTCGCACAGCCATTGAAGAGGAGTGGACCAACATTCCACAGGCCACAATTGACAATCTGATAAACTCTATGCGAAGAAGATGTGTTGCACTGCATGAGGCAAATGGTGGTCACACCAGATACTGACTGGTTCTGAGTCCCCAGACCCCCAATAAAGCAAACAAATGCACATTTCAGGGTGGCCTTTTATTGTGGACAGTCTAAGGCACACCTGTGCACTAATCATGATGTCAGATCAGCATCTTGATGTGGCACACCTGTGAGGTGGGATGGATTATCTCAGCAAAGCAGAAGTGCTCACTATCACACATTTAGACTGATTTGTGAACAATGTTTGAGAGAAATGGTAATATTGTGTATCTGGAATGAATTTTAGATCTTTAAGTCCATCTCATGAAAAATGGGAGCAAAAACAAAAGTGTTGCGTTTATATTTTTGTTGAGTGTATATATTATATATAATTTATTATCATATATATAATAATAATTATTATACAAATGACATATATATATATATATATATATACATATATATATATATTATAGATACAGACAGACAGAGAGACAGACAGGTAGTAGCACCTTGAGCAGCACCGTCAGCAGGACGTACGCCGTTGTCTCCACCGTCAGACCGCTGGACTCGTCGGGTTCCAACCAATCAGACGTCACGGTGGACTCCTGCCAGTACCTGAGCACCGCGGGGTGACCTGCACACACACACAGACACACACACACACACACACACACACACACACACACACACACACACACACAGACACACACACACACACACACACACACACACACACAGAGACACACACACACACACACACACACACACAGAGACACACACACACAACACACACACACACACACAGAGACACACACACACACACACACACACACACACACACACACAGACACACGGTTTTATTGTGAACGCGAGAACAGGAAGCTGTCATCATGAACTGACGCACCTTTCTGGCGAGCCAGCTTCTCCAGACCGCCAAGCAGCACCGCCGCCGCCACGCTACTGGCGTCCCGCAGGGTCAGAGCGTAGCACGCCACCGCACGCACATACACACTCTTCACACCCACGGCATGCTGGGAAATATAGAGGGCTGCAGACCTCATGCTGTCATCATGGAACTGAGAGAGAAGGAGAAATATATGTTATATATTCTATATATTAGAAATTATGATTCACAAACTAATGTAGGAGACATGAGAGGAGGAGGAGGAAAACAGGAGGAGGAAACAGGACGAGGAGGAGGAGGAGGAGGAGGAGGAAAACAGGAGGAGGAAACAGGACGAGGAGGAGGAGGAGGAAAACAGGAGGAGGAAACAGGACGAGGAGGAGGAGGAGGAGGAGGAGGAAAACAGGAGGAGGAAACAGGACGAGGAGGAGGAGGAGGAAAACAGGAGGAGGAAACAGGACGAGGAGGAGGAGGAGGAGGAGGAGGAGGCTCACCCGGAGCTGAAGGATGGGGTCTTTGATGCTCGTTGCTCTGTGTAAAGCGATCAGCACGAAGGACGTCAGATACACCGATTGGTCGACTGCAGCCGTCCCTTCAGCCTGCAGCCAATCAGAGAGCACCAACACAGTCACTCAAAACATAGTTACCCTGGGAGGAGGAGAAGCAGGAGGAGGAGGAGGGGGGAGAGAGGAGGGGGAGAGACAGGAGAAGGAGAGAGAGAGAGGAGGAGCAGGAGTGCTGCTGACCAAGATCTTGTTGGGTCTGAAGGAGGACCGGTCTGTAAAGGATCCGTCGGGCTGCTGGGTGCTACGGATCAACCAGGCTACAGAGTCTGAGAGGGTCTGATGGTCCACAGAGACCACCGGGTCCACCAAAGACAGGGTCTTCACCACCTGGGCCGTCACCCTGAGACCGGGACCGAGACAGACTCACAATACTGGATCTCATTAGACCCAAACACCGCCGGCCTGTTGTTAGGCCTTCGTTTATTATTATTAATATTATTATTATCATGATTATTATTGTTTTTATTAATAATGATCATTATTATCATGATTATTATTGTTTTATTATTAATATTATTATTATCATGATTATTATCGTTTTTATTATTAATGATTATTATTGTTTTTATTAATAATGATTATTATTATCATGATTATTATTGTTTTTATTATTAATATTATTATTATCATGATTATTATCGTTTTTATTAATAATGATTATTATTATCATGATTATTATTGTTTTTATTATTAATATTATTATTATCATGATTATTATCGTTTTTATTATTAATGATTATTATTATCATGATTATTATTGTTTTTATTATTAATATTATTATTATCATGATTATTATCGTTTTTATTATTAATGATTATTATTATCATGATTATTATTGTTTTGATTATTAATATGATTATTATTATCATGATTATTATTGTTTTGATTATTAATATGATTATTATTATCATGATTATTATTGTTTTGATTATTATGGGAGTAAATTGCCTTTTTTTGGGGTCTTAGCATTGAGAAAAAATTAATTGGTGTGTGCGTAGGGTCTGGTAAAACATTGGAGAAGTATTTAGGCCACGCCTTTTAGGCCACGCCCCTCACACAGAGTATCGGATGATTAACAGATCAGAGATATGTTGACTTATCTAGCTGGAACATAGTCTGCAAGGTTCATTTAAATCAACCACTAGGGGGCGCTATCCGAGTTCCTCCTACACCGTCGATCTGATTCATGCCAAACTGTGTGTGTGTGTGTATGTGTGTGTGTGTGTGTGTGGTCACCAGGTGCTGGACTCTCTCTTCATCCACATGCTGTAACTGGAGTCTCCACCTCTGAATGAACTGATACTGACCAGCCCTACACACACACACACACACACACACACACACACACACACACACACACACACACACACACACACACAAACACACACACACACACACACACACACAGTGAGTAAACAGGAAGTGCTCCTCCTCAGGTCTCCGTCAGCGCCTCCTCACCGTCTCTGATCTTCCGTCTCAGGTCAGCGGCGTTCTTCTGGATGTCGGCTCCCAGGACGTCCCAGCGCCTCGCCGTCTCCAGGTACTCGTACACCAGCGCCAGGGGGAGGAGCCCGCCGAGGGCTGCCGCCGCTGACCCGGCCGGCAGGTTGACCAGCTGCTGGAGGCCTTCGGGGCGGAGCATCACCGTCAGGACGTCAGCGAGGACCTCACCTGGCACACACACACACACAGTGACAGGGAGGGACCACAGGGGCCAAACCGTCCACTAGCCTGAAAGTAGCGTTGCTAGGGATACGGCCCCCATGGTTACCGTTGATGGTCAGCATCCTCTCCACCGCCGTGTTGGGAACCACGTTGGCCGGCAGCTTGTTCCTCAGTGTCACTGTCCTCTTCTCCGAACCTTCAGCAGGACAACACGACAGTCAACCAACAGACACTTTCTGTCCTCGGAGCCGTAGACCGGACTACAGTACCGTAGAGTCCTTGTGGGTCCAGTCTGCCTCCAGAGAACTGCTCCTTCCTCACTCCTTCAGGCTGCAGACACAAAGAAACCACATGAGAAAAAGCCTGGTTTAGACAGACTCGTCAGCGACGCCGGAGGCCGGAGGACCATACCACCACCCGCAGCTTCTTCACCAGCACGTCCCGACCCCCCTCCCGGGTCTTCAGGGTGAAGGTCAGGGTCTGCTCCCCCGGCTCCAGGCCCAGCAGGGTGAAGCTCACCGTACCAACGTCTCCTGCAAACATAGGAGTCCAGCTGCAGGAGGTGGAGCGAAGGCCCGGACCTCCTGCAGCCGGCTGGGACTGCTGCAGGCAGATACCCGGGCCTGCTGTCAGGGTCACGCAGTACTGGGGAGGAGGAGGAGGGGGGAGTGGGGGGGAGGAGGAGGAGGTGGCGGAAACAAGATAGAGGAGCCAGGAGTTAGTAGTCCACTAATCTCTAAGGATCTCTCTCTCTCTCTAAGGATGCTGGGATATGTAGTGTGGTTGCTACCATGACGACGTCGGCCTGCTGGTTGTACACGGAGCCCTTCAGCTCCACCTGCTCCCCCCGGACCACCGCGTAGGGCAGCGGGACGTCCACACTGAGGGGCAGGCTGACCGACACCTGGACCGGCTCGGCAACACACACACCTGCAGACAGGCAGACAGACAGGCAGTCAGACAGACAGACGGAGTTCATATCCAACAGCTGATGGACCAGGACGGGGCGACACAGGAAGGGGCGGGGCTTGAGGAACCTCACCGTTGTTGAACATGCCGACGGCCTTCACCTCCCAGGTGGTGAGAGAGTCTGGCAGAGTCCTGATGGCGGACCTCTGACCTGAACTACAGACACACAGATGTTCAGGGAACATCTTCATCTTCACCGTGAGGAATTATCAAACTTATTAAACGTGTTAAATGTGTCACCTGACGTGCTGCACCTCCCACATCCAGCTCTCCGGGAAGAAGCTCCGGACCAGAGAGGGAGCATCATCGAAGTCAGCCCCCAACGCTACACACACACACACACACACACACACACACACACAACCATGGACTTAGCATCCATAAATCCAGTAGGAATCCCAGAGAGGTCTGTGAGACTGACCGTGGCGTCCGAGGACCAGGTCCCCGTCCTGGTCCAGGTTCTGCTGGGCATACTCGCAGCACTCCCTGAAGGCCCTCCGGCAGCGAGGGTGTCTGCTGAACTTCTGCAGGGCCAGCTGGAGGCAGGTGACGCTCTTCGGGACGTACCTCAGACCCTGTTCACAGCAGACCGCCACCGGGCCGTAGGCCCCCGCTGGAGGCCCCACGGACACGTCAGTCACATGACCCCACCGCCACGTCACCCAACGTCACATGATACTCACCTTTCTTCGTCTTCTCCTCTTCAGTCAGAGCTCGCTTTGGGCGCACGGCGGCCATGCACGCCTCACCTGCACACACACACACACACACACTTATCAAACCACCTCCCACACAAGCACTCCGTCAGCGATCGATTGATTGGTTGGTTGGTTGGTTTGTGGGTTGGTTGATTGATTGGTTAGTTGATTGATCGATCGATTGGTTGATTGATTGGTTGATTGATTGGTTGATTGGTTGGTTGATTGGTTGGTTGGCGTACTACTGGCTGACGGGTGGGCGTTGGCGTTGGTGATGAAGGTGAGACCAGCCAATCGGAGGACATCTGCACTGTCTCTGCCGCCGCCGCCACCGCAGCCCTGGTCGCTCTGCTCCAGGTGACGCATGACCTGCAGGCCACCGTACTTCCTGTTACCGTGCTGCACACAAACTGTACAATTAGCAAAGATGTCTAATGGCGGGGTGTTTTTCTGCGTTACCATGGTAATAGGGTCCCTGTAGTTGGGTCGCAGCTTGTAGAGGGCGGAGTCCACCACAGACCAAGCCACCAGACCCTCCTGGTTGGTCCGGATGTCCAGACGAATGTTTTCCTTCGGTTTATAGACCCGACTACGGAATGAAAGATCAGTCTGACACACACGCACACACACACACACACACACACAGGGTCAACTTTACAGCTAAGTGTTAAAGTCATATTAGTAGCTAACTAGCATTGGTAGCGTGGTAGTGAGCTGTCAATCAGCAGGTAAGCCCCGCCCACTAAAGCATCCCCTGCTTTCTGGTCTGGTGGACTCTAAATGGACCATAATGTACTAAATGAACATCATGCTGGATTGAAGAAGACTTGAAACTAGAGATTGAGACCATAAACTCATGTTTACAATGTTTACTGAGATAATACATCAAGAGAGAAGTAGGACCATTTTCTCATAGACTTCTATACAACCAGAGAGGAGTCGCCCCCTGGTGGCCAGCAGAGAGAAGTAGGACCATTTTCTCATAGACTTCTATACAACCAGAGAGGAGTCGCCCCCTGGTGGCCAGCAGAGAGAAGTAGGACCATTTTCTCATAGACTTCTATACAACCAGAGAGGAGTCGCCCCCTGGTGGCCAGCAGAGAGAAGTAGGACCATTTTCTCATAGACTTCTATACAACCAGAGAGGAGTCGCCCCCTGGTGGCCAGCAGAGAGAAGTAGGACCATTTTCTCATAGACTTCTATACAGCCAGAGAGGAGTCGCCCCCTGGTGGCCAGCAGAGAGAAGTAGGACCATTTTCTCATAGACTTCTATACAGCCAGAGAGGAGTCGCCCCCTGGTGGCCAGCAGAGAGAAGTAGGCTTTAAAGGACCTTTAGGTGGGTTTCACTGTTCAGGACTGGAACACAGCGGTTCTGAACCGTGAATTTTGTGTGTTTCACTTCGTTAGTTATTAGTTAGTTGGCTAGTTAGTAAACATAATGAGGTGGTCTGGTATACCTGGAGTCCGTTGACACACTTGCCTCTGACGTCCAACCAGACGGAGTCAGCCACCAGCTCCGACGTGCCCTCACCGTACAGGATGTAGTAGACCAGCAGCCTGACGGACGGCACCATGGCGCCCGTCACCTGGAAGCTCAGCGTCTGCTTGTGATCGGCGCTGGAGACGAACTTCTCGCTGCCGAAGCTCATCACCTTCCCTTTAGAGAGCACCTGCAGCAGTGATGTCATCAGTTACCATGTCAACGTGACAAACGCGGAGTCACTGACTGCGAGTCATTGGCTGCGTTTCGGATCGCATGCATTTGCGTCTATGCATGCACGAGACTTGAGAGGATCCGCCGGAACTCGTCATAAACACGTCAAGTCAGACACGGGTGCACTTCACAGACTTTTTTTAAAAAACATTTTTTATTTAAACTTTATTAATAATTATATACATAACAAAAACTGTCGAGCCAGGGGAAACTTCACGGACTTTGCACAAAGAATATGGCCTGCCCAGTGGCGCTGGCTTTCTTCGTCGCTGACGAACTCGAGCCGAAGCATTTAAACTCCCGTTGTTGACAGAGGCTGAGGAATTTTCTCACGTGGGAAATACCACGTGATAATTCTAACCAACTAGGGCAACGTTGAGGGGAGTGTCTTATGTCCGCACTTATTTCAGACCATCTGCACAGAAAAGCATGCGGAGGGAGGTACCTGGAGATACCGCGAGTTTTTAAAGTCATGTGACATGTTGCAAAGGGAAGTTATCACCAGCATTTCTGACGTTTTTTTCCCAGAATGCCTGGTTTTGCGAGGCAAATGCATGCGCATGCATGATTCGAAACGCGCCTATTGGCAGCGAGTCACCGGCTGCGTTTTCTCACCATGTAGCTGAGGGCTCTGATGGGCACGTAGGAGGGCGTGGCCGAGTACACCTTGATGCTGGCGAAGCGGCCCACCTGCAGGCCGTGGCCCGGCAGCGGCGGGTCTATGTACAGGTAGCGCTGGTTCGGGGAGTGGTACGCCGTCGCCTCCAGACCCAGACCAGCCTGACTCGCTGCTGGGAGGGCAGGGTCGGCCGTCTCAAACTGTCAACAACAAGAAAATAACAACAGGAACAACACAAGTAAACAACAACAACAACAGGAAGCCCCTCCCCTTCCTGCTCACCTTCAGCACCGCTCGCACCGCTTCACTCGGTGTGTTGCAGATGAAGACGGCGAGGCCGTCTGATTGGCTGACGGCGGCATCGGGACACGGCAGGTTCTCGCTCTCCTTCCCCCGTAGAAACAGCTGGCGCTCCACCAGACGCACCTGAACCCGGTTTACCGGCTTGTCCAGGTGATCCTTCACCAGCACCTGCAGACACAGCGGGGTTAACTAGTCCGGCTGCAGTGAGACAGGTGTGAGCGCGCCGGTCTGGACACACACCTGGATGTTATACGGGAGTCCAGGTTTGATGAAGGGGGGCGTCGACACCAGGCTCAGCCTGTACGGGGATTTAACAAACTTCACAGCAGTAAACTCTGCCTCCTGAGTGATCCCACCTGACAGACGAGGGAGGGGGGGGGGGGGGGGGGGGTGTTAAGATGTTAAATCTCAGGTTTAAGTCTTTAACTGTCAGGTTGAACTGTCAGGTTGAACTGTCAGGTTTAAGTCTTGATAAATAAAGCTTAAGCCTGTGTACCGCTGTCCTCCTGCAGCAGGACAGTGATGTACAGGTACTTCCCCACCAGACTGTTGAGGTCCACCTTTGATCCGCTGTGTTTGGAGAGGACCTTCTCCATGTTCACAGTGACGGCCACCTCACCTGTAGAGGACAACTGAAGGACACGCATGGCTGAATGTTAAACCTGAATATTTCTCTTTTTAAATGGTGACTGAGGTTCATCTGTAGCGATGTTTCCTGATAGCTGATGACTGTTATCCAACGTTCCTCCAGCGACAGCTGAGTGTGTTAACGTACTCTCTCTCTGGTGACGGAACTGGGGGCGATCACCGGGGGATCCTTCCCACTGACGTAGCCGTAACGCAGGTACGCTATCCCAGCAGCCACCGGGGCGCCGTGCAGATACCTGAGGACAGAGATCTGGTTTCACACGGAGATCTGGTTTCACACAGAAATCTGGTGATCTGGTGAGAATGTGAACATGGCATTGACTGCTTTCTTCACCTGGCCGACACCTTGAAGTTGAAACTGCTGAAGGTCCCGTAGCTAACGAAGTTAGCTTCTGGTTCCACCAGGATGTAGAAACTGGGAAGAACTGACAGAGAGCAGTTCATCATGTACATGTTTACACTTACTGTTATATCTGAGGAGGAGTCGTGTCCTTACCGTATTCTTTAACTGCAAAGTCTGCTCTCGCTGCCGTGGTGAAATCATCAGAGTAAGAGGCTTCAATGGTCCAAATCCCCAACCTGGAATCACATTAATAACATTACAAACAACCTGGAATCACATTAATAACAATACAAACAACCTGGAATCACATTAATAACAATACAAACAACCTGGAATCATATTAATAACATTACAAACAACCTGGAATCACATTAATAACAATACAAACAACCTGGAATCACATTAATAACAATACAAACAACCTGGAATCACATTAATAACAATACAAACAACCTGGAATCACATTAATAACAATACAAACAACCTGGAATCACATTAATAACAATACAAACAACCTGAAATCTCATTAATAACAATACAAACAACCAGGAATCATATTAATAACATTACAAACAACCTGGAATCACATTATTAACATTACAACCAGCCTGGAATCACACAAACCACATTAAAACAACCTGGAATCACATGAATAAGAATACAAACAACCTGGAATCATTAATAACATTACAAACAACCTGGAATCACATTAATAACAATACAAACAACCTGGAATCATATTGATAACATTACAAACAACCGGGAATCACATTATTAACATTACAACCAGCCCGGAATCACAGAAACCACATTAAAACAACCTGGAATCACATTAATAACATTACAAACAGCCCGGAATCACAGAAACCACATTAAAACAACCTGGAATCACATTAATAACATTACAAACAGCCTGGAATCACAGAAACCACATTAAAACAACCTGGAATCACATTAATAACATTACAAACAGCCTGGAATCACAGAAACCACATTACAAACAACCTGTAATCACATTAATAACAATACAAACAACCTGGAACCACATTAATAACATTACAAACAGCCTGGAATCATTTATATCTTAGCTGTAGTGTGTTGGGTTCTGAAGGTCTTACTTCGGTTGGACGGGGATCCTGAACGGGTTTTGCATTGTTGGGATTCCGTTGTTGACATCGATCATCTCCACGATGTCCACTGTGATGTGATCCGGGTCCTGTGGGGGGACGAGATCCCTGATCTGAGTCTGAGACCACTTTGACATGAGAGAAATCACAGCGTCCTGAAGGTCATTACGCTTACCTTGAAGGTCAGGAAGACGCTGCGATTGGCTGGCCTCAGTTCCTGGTTCAGAGAAAACGCCCTCACTTTGACTGGACACACACACACACACACACACACACACACACACACACACACACACACAAGCAGCACATTTTCATAACTAAGAAGTTAAAAACAATCAGTATGTTTTCAGTATTGTTGCAGTGCATTGTGGGACTGTGGGGTTGGAACCCTCACCCCTCTGGTGCGGGGTGTACAGCGGTTTGTCCGTCTGGATGAACAGAAAGCCATTGGTGCGGCTGATGGACACAGACAGGTGCTGGTTGATCTCTGGTGATTGGACGTGTAAGATCACATGACTCACACTCTTCCCCAGCTGACCTGGGAGCAGCTGCAGACAGAAACACACGGTGAGGATCAAACCCTCGGCGGACCGTCGGCCGTGACGTGTGCATTGAACCTGACCCGGAGTTTGGCGGCAGCCTGGTGGTTGTTCACGGCGTTGAGGGTCACGACTTCCCGAGCCAGGACCACGTGATCCGGAGCCATGGAGGTCTTCAAGAACACGTAGACCGTCACTGCCTCGGTGTAACCGAACAGCTGCAGCAGCACCGTCTCCTCCGCATCCAGACGCAGAGACAGGGGGGCCGTGATCAGGTACCTGAGGGCCCGACACACCTTTACTCATGTGATCAGGTACCTGAGGGCCCGACACACCTTTACTCATGTGATCAGGTACCTGAGGGCCCGACACACCTTTACTCATGTGATCAGGTACCTGAGGGCCCGACACACCTTTACTCATGTGGTCAGGTACCTGAGGGCCCGACACACCTTTACTCATGTGGTCAGGTTCCTGAGGGCCCGACACACCTTTACTCATGTGGTCAGGTACCTGAGGGCCCGACACACCTTTACTCATGTGGTCAGGTACCTGAGGGCCCGACACACCTTTACTCATGTGGTCAGGTACCTGAGGGCCCGACACACCTTTACTCTAACTACTTTTCTAGTAACAGGATACATTTCTAGTATCTGGATACTTTTCTAGTATCAGGATACTTTTCTGGTATCTGAATACTTTTCTAGTATCAGGATACTTTTCTAGTATCAGGATACTTTTCTAGTATTTCTAGTATCAGGATACTTTTCTAGTATTTCTAGTAACAGGATACGTTTCTAGTATCGGATATTTTTCTAGTATTTCTAGTATCAGGATACTTTTCTAGTATTTCTAGTATCTGGATACTTTTCTAGTATCAGGATACTTTTCTGGTATTTCTAGTATCAGGATACTTATATAGTATCAGGATACTTTTATAGTAATTCTAATATCAGGATACTTTTCTTGTATCAGGATACTTTTCTAGTATTTCTAGTAACAGGATACTTTGTTAGTATTCCTTTGTATGAGGATACTTTTTTTTTTAGTATTTCTAATATCAGGATACTTTTCTAGTAACAGGATACTTTTCTAATATTGGGATACTTTTCTAGTATTTCTAGTATCTGGATACTTTTCTAGTGTCGGGATACGTTTCTAGTATTTCTAGTAACAGGATACTTTTCTACTATCAGGATACTTTTTTAATATTTCTAGTATCAGGATACTTTTCTAATATCAGGATACTTTCTAGTATTTCTAATATCAGGATAATTTTATAATATCTGGATACTTTTCAAGTATCGGGATACTTTTCTCGTATTTCTAATAACAGGATACTTTTCTACTATCTGATCCAGACTGTGCAACACTAACAAGGAGCAGGTTTTATTTCCTGAAATGATGAAATATTCTGCAAAAAAACAAAACAGTTCCTCTGACTTTTTCTTTGCTCTTCTCTCATCTGAGGAGTAAAACTTGGACGTCCCAGAGATCAGACGTGTAGACGGAGTTTTAATGTCGAACATCTGTCAGCACGAGAATTATTATCTTTCATATTCTACAACATTCAGTCAGCTGGGTCGTTAACAAACAGTGTGACCATAGAGCAGGGAATAATAATAATAATAATAATAATAATAATAATCATCATCATCATAACAAAGTGGACTTACGATCTGGCGTTGGCCTCCGTCCTCCAGCAGAGACAACACACACACATGAGGAGGACACACACCTTCATCCTGACGGAGAACACACACTCTGGGGAGAAAACTGATCCATGAGACTGAGAGCAGATTTCTTTAAAGTTATTGATCAACTCGGCTATAAGCAAATATCTGAGTCATCAGAGAACAGGACAGAGGGGAACTGTGTGTGTGTGTGCGTGCGTCCCAAAGGTGAGTTTACTCAGCCGGGGTTTTCTGATCTTACCTCACAGTGTTGTTGACTCGGGAATTCAGAAAGTTCAGATTTGTTTGTTTTCTGTACCAACGTTGTGGTTTTAATAACTCGATCACGCTGCTTCAAAAGATTCACAAGAACAATTTATATACAAAGTTCATATTCTCTTTAACTTCAAACAGCAAAGTGGCAGAAGAAGTATTTACGGTCACATGACTAGTAGTCCAGCAGCTCTAGGCCTGACAGGGTGACGAGGACCAGGACCAGGACCCAGACCAGGACCAGGACCTGGACCTGGACCAGTACCAGCACCGGCACCAGCTCAGTAGTTATGAGGACGGGTGTCTGAAAGCAGCAATAAATGTTTCAATAAATAAATTAAACCGAGTCCGGTGCAGAACTGACCTCGGCCACCAGGTGGAGCCAAGACATTGGATCATCTACCTGCACAGCTGAGGCAGTCAAAATCAAGACTACAACACAGGTCCACCAGAGACCCAGGTCCACCAGAGACCCAGGTCCACCAGAGACCCAGGTCCACCAGAGACCCAGAGACACAGGTCCACCAGAGACCCAGGTCCACCAGAGACCCAGAAACACAGGTCCACCAGAGACCCAGGTCCACATGAGACCCAGAGCCACAGGTCCACCTGAGACACAGACCCAGAGACCCAGGTCCACCAGAGACCCAGAGACACAGGTCCACCAGAGACACAGACCCAGAGACCCAGGTCCACCAGAGACCCAGAAACACAGGTCCACCAGAGACCCAGGTCCACATGAGACCCAGAGCCACAGGTCCACCTGAGACACAGACCCAGAGACCCAGGTCCACCAGAGACCCAGAGACACAGGTCCACCAGAGACCCAGAGACACAGGTCCACCAGAGACACAGACCCAGAGACCCAGGTCCACCAGAGACCCAGAAACACAGGTCCACCAGAGACCCAGGTCCACATGAGACCCAGAGCCACAGGTCCACCTGAGACACAGACCCAGTCACCTGGCTCCAGATCAGCCAATAATACCATTAAACTGCTATAGCCGGGTGGAGCCAGCAGATGGCAGTCTCTGCGTGGACCTGAATCCACCATCAACACCAGCAATACAGATACGCGAGTTCTACGGGGGTTTAGTTCATCGCCGGCTAGCCGCCGGCTACTCTTGACGAAGCCCAATTAGCATCACTAGCACAGACGGAAAGGAGCCAGAATGACCTTAAAACGGAGACAGACAGACAGGTAGCAGACAGACAGACAGCAGCAGACAGGCAGGCAGACAGGCAGCAGACAGATAGACAGCAGCAGACAGGCAGACAGGCAGCAGACAGGCAGACAGGCAGCAGACAAATAGACAGGTAGCAGACAGACCGACAGCAGCAGACAGGCAGACAGGCAGCAGACAGACAGGTAGCAGACAGACAGCAGCAGACAGACAGGTAGCAGACAGACAGACAAACAGGTAGCAGACAGGCAGAAGACAGACAGACAGACAGACAGACAGACAGACAGACAGGTAGCAGACAGACAGCAGCAGACAGACAGGTAGCAGACAGACAGACAAACAGGTAGCAGACAGGCAGAAGACAGACAGACAGGTAGCAGACAGACAGACAAACAGGTAGCAGACAGGCAGCAGACAGACAGACAGACAGACAGACAGACAGACAGGTAGCAGACAGACAGCAGCAGACAGACAGGTAGCAGACAGACAGACAAACAGGTAGCAGACAGGCAGAAGACAGACAGACAGGTAGCAGACAGACAGACAGACAGACAGCAGCAGACAGGCAGCAGACAGACAGACAGGTAGCTGACAGACAGACAGCAGCAGACAGGCAGGCAGGCAGACAGACAGACAGACAGGTAGCAGACAGACAGACAGCAGCAGACAGACAGACAGGCAGCAGACAGACAGACAGACAGCAGCAGACAGGCAGGCAGGCAGGCAGACAGACAGACAGACCGAAAGACAGGTAGCAGACAGACAGGCAGCAGACAGACAGACAGGTAGCAGACAGGCAGGCAGCAGACAGACAGACAGACAGGTAGCAGACAGACAGACAGCAGCAGGCAGGCAGGCAGACCGACAGACAGGTAGCAGACAGACAGGCAGCAGACAGACAGACAGGTAGCAGACAGACAGACAGGCAGCGATGCTGTTTTGGCATTAATTGGCGGTAAAAACATGAACATGAAACTTGTGTTGTGAACAAACAGATGGAACAAACCACTAAGAGGGGAGGTGGAATAGTCCAAGTGGTGCCAGCCTTTGTAACATGTATTAAACATGAAAGAATGCAGCTCTGTCGGCCTGATTACATATGACACGATGGATGAGTGTCTGCTGTTTGTTGCTGGTTGTACTCATTCCACTGACGGTAGACCTGCAGGAACCAGGTTTTTCTAGACCAACAGGATCCACTAAACAAAAACACATTCAGGAAGTGCTGACTCATGTCTGGGTTTCAGGACTCGGGGCTCATATTTTAGAGTCGTACGGTTCCTCATGTCGGTAATGTTAGTAGCGTGACATTAGAATACTTTAGTATAGTACCTCAAACAGTACCTGAGTGAATGTACTTGACAGACATGAGCGGAAGTAAATACTTTATTAGGATTATAGAGGTTCAAATACAATGTTTATAGACCACAGCATACTTCATATACCAATACATGTGTCAGATATGACCTTATACGTCTACAGCGATAAAGTGACAGTTGAATTATATTCTGGGCATAAAGTACATCTCATGTTAATATTCACATTCTTTCTTTGACAGTTTATTTACATCACATGAAGACAAGGAGCTGCGTTTCATCTTTCATTTGATTATTTAACAACATATTTATACAGAAAACCAGGGAAACAAATCCTGCAGAAACATTTACAAAGATTAGAAACTTCTAATATTTACTTGCGGGTGACGACTGAACGTGTCTGAAACCCAATTTGGGTCCCAACCCAACTGACATGAACCAATAATAATATTAATAACAATACATTTCAGGTTCTGCCTATTTTAATACGTGATGAACTTTAAAGGAATCTGGTGAGTTTTTACTGGATTGAGGCTTCTGGTTGGTCGATACGAAGACACCAAAATAACATGTTAGCATGCAGCTATCATTGAGAAGTCTCGATAAAAGTCGTGTTAGCTTGCTGACGCTGTGGCGACCGGTGGGGATGTCGAACCACGCCCGCTGAGATCACGTGGTATTCACATACCTCCAAGTTGTTTCTAAGTTTTTTTGTTGCCACATAGTAGGTAGCTCTCCCAGCTAACTAGTTTGCTACAAAAGCAGTGAGTAAGGTTGCTAAGGGGTCACCCGTACGCCCTGGGGTGCTGTGTCGTTGACATGAACACAGAGATTAGAGACCTCCTTCATGTTGCAAAGAAATAATGGGAGGTGGACGTTTCAGCCACCGTGGAGACGCCGATGCCGAGTCAGCAGATGAGTTTTCCTCGACAAATTTAAATTCATGCTGAAGTGTTTCATATCCCTGAATACCATGTGAGCTTTAGCATCAGGTGTGCTAACCTGTTAGCATGGTGGTCTGTAAAGGCACCACCAGAAGATCAACCAGAAACTCGTTGGACTCCTGTTAAGGAGCCTCAGTGCTCCAACTGCAGCGCTCCCTAGTCTTCGACACACACATTACAACCCTGTGACAGCATGCAAACCAACGCACGACATCATCGTCTCACAGATACTGAAATACTGACGACACGGGCCGATACCGCGTCCCATCATGCAACTGTTGTAGGAATCTGTCAATCTGTCAGTTCAAAAAACAACTGTGTTGTCTTGTACGTGTATGTGTGTGTGTGTGTGTGTGTGTGTGTGTGGTCATGCATGTAATGTACAAACTTCTGACCATTTAGATCATGTAACTTGTCATCAAGCTGACGGTGTCTAGCTGTTGGCGTCTTCTTTAGATTGTTACCGTGGTAACCCGAGTCCTCGCAGTGCCGGGAAAGGGAAACCTGCTGAAGCACTTTGAGTCAATGTCTGAAAGTGCTTCATTGATTTAAGTGTTTGGGAACGTGCTGCCAGAATATATATATATATATATATATATATATATATATATATATATATATATATATATATATATGCATGCCATGACCATCACGCTACAGGGATTTGAATGAGAGAATGTCCCTTCTACTCGGTTTTATTTCTATGTTCTCCGGATTCATCTGGCTACCTGGTAACTACCGTCATGGTCTCGCTGTGTCCAAACCCCGAAGTTAGAAGACACCCATCTGTGCACCCGTCCACCCGTCTGTCCACCCGTCCGTCCGTCCACCTGTCTGTCCGTCCGTCCGTCCGTCTGCCCGCCCGTCCGTCCGTCCGTCCGTCCGTCTGCCCCCCCATCACAGCACCATGGTGGGGATGTGGTGGACCAGGGATGCTGGGTGGGGCATAGAGGTCAGCTGTGGGGGGTGAGGCGGAGGTGAGTGACCCGCGTGCACCACCACGCCCCCGCCCGCGGCGCCGGCCTCTCCGGTGGGCCGGTGCCTGGCGCTCTTCTGGTGCGCCCTTAGGCCGGCCAGCTGCGAGTAGGCCGACTGGCACACGTGGCACTTGTAGGGGCGCTCGCCGGTGTGCAGCCGGACGTGGTTCCTCAACGTGGACGACTGGCTGAAGCGCCGGTTGCAGAAGCGGCAGACGAAGGGTTTGTCCAGCGTGTGGATCCGCATGTGAGAGCGCAGGTTGCTGCGGGAGTTGAACCCGCGGTGGCAGATGACACAACGCATGCGGCCCACGCTGGTGGAGGAGGAGGAAGAGGAGGAGGAGGAGGAGGATGAAGAGGAGGAAGAAGAGGAGCCTTCACAGGTGTGGAATTCATCTGGGAGGAAGAGGAGGAGAGACTGGTGTTGCATTATAGGTACATTTACTCCTGATCATGTTAATAATAATCGGAATAATCTGAATAATCTGTACCGGTCTTGGTCTTCTTGCTCTGTTCTTCGTCTCCTCCAGGAATCCCGGGGATCCCCAGGAAGGTGTTGTGGGAATTTCCGTACCAGACCAGCAGCTCCTGGTCCGGGGGGATCGTCTGAGGACAGAAACATCAAGTCGTCAAGTAGTCTGAAGGCCTGAGATGGAAACTGTTATCATATTATGTGTAGTTCAGAGACCGTTGGAGTTACTCTTTAACATTTCAGCCAGCAGAGGGCGACACACAGCTCAACTCTTCTTTATCGGTCTTCTTGATTTTAATTGTCATATAACTCAGATTTTTAATTTGGCTTTATTTCATGTATTTGTTGTCGGAAGATTCCTTATGTGACTTTGAGATTTAATTCATACGATGTTTTCATTTATATTTCCTGCCTTGTATGAAGCACATTTTGGACTTTATAGAATTATAAATAATATAATTATTTAAAGTGAAATATGAACAGGAGTTTCAGCACCCGAGGGGTTGTGCGGTGCATTCACTGACCTCCACTGCCTTGTAAAAGATGCTGCTGCCGATCTGCACCACCTCCAGGTTCTGCTCCTGCTCGTTCCTGGCACACTTGATGTAGGTCATCCAGCTCCTCTGGTCCTCCTGACTGGCGTCGATGAAATACCGGACGCTCCCGTCCTCGTTGAACACCTGACACAAATCGGGTTGTTGCATCAGGACTACAACTATCTGTGGTGTTGTGTTGGTGTTGTGTTTCTGTTGGTGTTGTGTTGGTATTATGTTGTGTTTCTGTTGGTGTTGTGTTGGTATTATGTTGTGTTTCTGTTGGTGTTGTGTTGGTATTATGTTGTGTTGGTATTATGCTGTGTTGTGTTGGTGTTATGCTGTGTTGTGTTGGTGTTATGTTGTGTTGGTATTATGTTGGGTTGTGTTGGTGTGGTGTTGGTGTTGTGTTGTGTTGGTATTGTGTTGGTGTTGTGTTTCTGTTGGTGTTGTGTTGGTATTATGTTGGGTTGTGTTGGTGTTGTGTTGTGTTGTGTTGTGTCGGTGTGGTGTTGTGTTGGTGTTGTGTTGTGTTGGTGTGGTGTTGTGTTGGTGTTGTGTTGTTATCGTGTTGTGTTGTGTTGGTGTTGTGTTGGTGTTGGTGTTGTGTTGTTATCGTGTTGTGTTGTGTTGGTGTTATGTTGTGTTGTGTTGTGTTGTTTACCTCCCACATCAGGTTGTTGTTCTTGTACAGGTCAATGTGTTCAGGGGAGATCAGGCGTCCGGTGAACGGACCCATCTCAGTTCCTGCCTTGATCCAGGTTTTAGAGAAAATCCCCAAACCTTCACCTTAAACCCAACACACACACACACACACACACACACACACACACCGTTATATACGTTATAAAATGTGACAATGAAACACCAGAGAAAAATAATGATTTTGTATATTTGGTCGTGATGTTTGTGCTAAATAATAAAAACAATGAGAAGGCCAGACAGGTGAGGTGTGTGGATCTACAGGTGAGGTGTGTGGATCTACAGGTGAGGTGTTGGACCCGCAGGTGAGGTGTTGGACCCGCAGGTGAGGTGTGTGGATCTACAGGTGAGGTGTTGGATCTACAGGTGAGGTGTGTGGATCTACAGGTGAGGTGTGTGGATCTACAGGTGAGGTGTGTGGATCTACAGGTGAGGTGTTGGATCTACAGGTGAGGTGTGTGGATCTACAGGTGAGGTGTGTGGATCTACAGGTGAGGTGTTGGATCTACAGGTGAGGTGTTGGATCTACAGGTGAGGTGTGTGGATCTACAGGTGAGGTGTGTGGATCTACAGGTGAGGTTTTGGATCTACAGGTGAGGTGTGTGGATCTACAGGTGAGGTGTGTGGATCTACAGGTGAGGTGTTGGATCTACAGGTGAGGTGTTGGATCTACAGGTGAGGTGTTGGATCTACAGGTGAGGTGTGTGGATCTACAGGTGAGGTGTGTGGATCTACAGGTGAGGTGTGTGGATCTACAGGTGAGGTGTTGGATCTACAGGTGAGGTGTGTGGATCTACAGGTGAGGTGTGTGGATCTACAGGTGAGGTGTTGGATCTACAGGTGAGGTGTTGGATCTACAGGTGAGGTGTTGGATCTACAGGTGAGGTGTTGGAGGTGTTTACCTGGGACGGAGCTCTGAGCGATGATCACCTCGCTGGGTAAAACCAGACTGGACAACTTCTGGACTTCTGAAACAAAGAAAAGAAAACACATTAATTGATTATATTTTTTTAGAGTCTGAAAGAAAAGAACCTCTTGACAGTAACAGTGACGTCATCCGTCCCTCCCGTCTGCTCAGCTGTTCTGCAGGAGAACGTGTGTCGGGATGTTGTAAAGCTGAAGTTTCCCACAAACAGTGAAAGCAGCATGATGCTGAGCCTTGGCACACGGAGAAAGGAGGTTAAGTGCTCCTTTTTTCTCCTTCAATAGCCGCATTTTGTGCCGCGGCTCCGCCCGCCGCCCGCGGCGCCGCCGTACAAATCTCAATTCATGTTGCAGATCAGAGAGCTCCAAGTGCGGACGAGTCTCGCGCGGAGAGGCCGATCGATACAATACTAACGAGTCTGCAATAAAGAGAATTAAATTACAGTTGAGAAGGAAAAGTGCGAAGCGCGGCGGAGAAGTGTCGCCGCCGGTTTCACGGTCGCCGCGGAGCGTGAAACCGGCGGCGACGTTAAGTAGAAAAGAGATTAAAACGCAGATAAAAGTGGGAGATAATCCGAATTCTAAACCAGAGGAGAAGAAAGGAGGAGAAAGTCATGAATGCCATCAGGAGCGAGTTGAGCGGATTCCGTCCACACGACGCAGAAACCGGATTTACATTCCTGCGCAGCGACCGCAGCAGAAAGAATCCGGTAGAACCGAACCGGGAGGGTCGGGACCCCCGGGCCAACGTCCGCCGGGCTCTCAGAAATCGTTCCTAACGAATTCTACCGAAAACGGAAACGAATTTCACAAAAACATTAAAGTAGAGAATTTAAAAAGAATTAATAAACGAGAGTGAAAAGGCCGCGAGCGCAGCTTTGTTTTATTTCTATTTCTATTGATATTGATATTTATTCACATCATTACGATCATTTTTAATAATTAATACACATTATTAAACACACAATTAATCCATCCACGAGTTAATGAGCACGTTATTAAGGATGCTGGAGGAAAAACTGATGCGTCACAACGCGGCTTCACGGCGATCAAACGCTCTGATCAGTCATTGATCAGTCATTGATAGGCTCGTCGACAGGCTCATTAATTAACAATAATTAATATTATAATTCGCATTTATTCATTTTACATATTTCCATCGACAGAAAAGACAGAAACTAAAAATGATGAATGGATCTGCAGCGTGTTGTAATAATTCTATCATTTACTTATTGTTTAATACAAATCTAATAAAACGAAATCATTAATAAAATAAAAAAGTGATGAATGTCGGTATTTAATTAAATCGTGAGTCAGAGTGACGTCATGATTGATCGGGATCGATCAGACGGTTAACGGACCAGCAGGTAAATTGAATTGGTTAATTGGTTTCGTCGTCACTGACCTCCGGAGAAGGACTGCGCGAGCACCTCGGCGGTGAACGCGGTCTTGGGGCTCGCGCCCGGCGCCGTGCGGGGGTCCTCGTGCTGCTGCGGCAGGTGGTGGTGCTGCTCGCCGAGCACGTGCCTCCAGCGGCCGTACAGGAAGCTGTGCAGGATGTCCGAGGTGATGATGTCCGCCAGGGACAGCGGCGGCTTGAAGCCGGGCTTCAGGCCCAGCGACGAGCCGGGCAGCACGGAGCCCATAGCGGGGCGGGAGGCGCCGGGGCCGGGAGCTGCAGAGGGAGCCGGGGGCAGGGAACCGGAGGAGACCGAGGGGACCGGAGGAGACCGAGGGGACCGGGTCCTCCAGGGAATCAAACTTTGCAACAAAAAAAAAAACAGAAAAAAACCCCCGGAGGCAGAGTGCGGAGCGAGTCCACCGGTGGTTTCTCCGTTTTTAACGGGAAGTGGTGACGTCGCTGCCGGTATTTCTTCTGCGGATGAAGGAAGAGTTCAGAGTGATGCGGGTCTCCGAGGGACCGGGTCTATATACAGCCCGTCTGTCTGCAGTCACCTCCTCCAGCATTTCTAGACAGAGGAGGAGGGAAGTGTGTGTGTGTGTGTGTGTGTGTGTGTGTGTGTGTGTGTGTGTGTGTGTGTGTGTGTGAGAGAGAGAGAGAGAGAGAGAGTGGGAGAGAGAGAGAGAGAGAGAGAGCTCCGGCTCGTGACACCGTAGAGACCCTCAATTAGGGCTCAATGAGACAACAGCAGCAGACCTCAGACCAGCAGTTAGAGACCTGGTTGCTGGTCCTCGACTTGGACCGGGATCCTGGACTCATTTAGAATACTTGGTAGTGATACGTTCAGGTGACCCGGACTGAACCGGATCACTTCTGGACCTGTGAACACATTGAAGCACGTTTAATGATTTTTAAATTAATCTCAAAAATATAAAACTTCAGAAAAAAAACTCTGAGTGACGTCATCAAACTGATCCCGTATTGAACGTGTCACGAAGCTCAGTCTGGAAGGTGATGTTCCGGATGCTGTAACACAAAAAAAGAACCAGGTCCAGGTCCAGGACCAGGACAAGGTCCAGATCCTCTGAAGAACAGTTTTCAATTTATATTTTAGAAAAATGTACAAATTATAAAATGTATAATTTACAATGGTTTTTAAGTGAAGCTGCAGAAGGCTCTACAAGCAGGATGATAGTATTAATAGTACTATGATAGTATTAATACTATAGTATTAGTATAGAACTGTGAGTCAGCAGGTTTACTCACCTGTAGAGACGAGGTGAATTATCTTATTCAGAAGCAACATAGATATTTGAAAAGCTGACGGTTTAAATACAAATGTACTAGTGATAATATTAATATAATATAATATAATAATGATAACAATAATAATATTAACAGGCAGTATATTTGTGTTTTACTGATTAATAAAACTAAACATCATCGCTACTTCATTTTTACATTTCTACTACTTTTACTTTACTTAAACGTGAAATCTTCAATGGTGGAATGTGAGCTGAGGAGGAGGAGGAGAGGAGGAGGAGAGGAGGAGAAGGAGGTGTGCAGCAGTGTGAGTGACAGAGCAGGAAAACAGATTAGAGGAGAGATTACCACGACAACAGCTGCTTTCTTCATCCCTCCATTCAGCCTCCTCCTCCTCCTCCTCCCGTCGTCTCCCAACACGATTATTATTCTCCCTTTCACTCTGATCTGTATTTATGAGCTTTTAAACATTTATTGTCCACACACACACACACACACACACACACACACACACACACACACACACACACACACACACAGTCTGTTGTTGAAACATGGTTTTAATTTGGGTTTAATTCATAAATGATGATTTTAAAGAGCAGATTATTATTTCTGAGAATGTTGAATTCAATAAATGAATTACTAACGAGGAGAAATGAGAAGAAAATAATAAAAATGTTTATTCTGAATCGTATATTTAATAAATATTTTTACAGATGAAAGTGAAGCACATTGTTAATAATTCAACCTGTTTATGTGACTGATGAAGTCGTATAGGCTTATTTCAAATTTGATTTAAACATTCATTTTATAAAATAATATATAGAATAAATATTAAACTGAATGTGATTCAGCCCATTTTCCTTCTTCCTTCATATAAATATGATTTTATATTTCATGTGTCCGTATTTACAACATTAATATTATTATTATTACATTTTCTTTTTTCATTTTTTTCCCCACATATTGTCATCCGGCGGCTCGGTGCGTCGTGTAGCCGCTCGGAGGGCTCCTCCGGCGGCCGCGGCCCCGGCTCGGCCCCGCCGGCGCCCCGGAGCTCCGCCGCTACGCGCGCTTTTGTCCGCGAGACGGCGGAGAAGAAAGGCGAGAAAATCCGGGAATAATGGAGGATTTGCAAATGTTTTTCAATTGATTTGACTCAATGAAGGTTTTCTTTCTTTCTTTAGAGTTTGGCTGCAGCCGCCACGCACGCCACGCACGCGGGCCGAGCGGGAGTTTCTTAATGGAGAGGAGCGTCTTCATTGAAGGAGGCGGACACGCTTAATGAGCTTCTAATCTAAAGGAGGACCTCAGCCAATCAGAACGCTCCGATCAGAGAGGACGACGGGAAGTCAGGAGGGGGGGGGGGGGGGGGGGGTGGGCAGGTGACTGGCACGCGTAATTACAAGAGGAGGAGGGGGGAGGAGGTGGAGGAGAGAGAGGAGGAGGAGAGGAGGAGAGAGAGACAGAATGAGGAGAGGGGGAGAGAGGAGGTGGAGGAGAGGAGGTGGAGGAGAGGAGGAGGTGAGGGGGGCGAGAGAGGAGGTGGAGGAGAGGAGGAGGTGAGGGGGGCGAGAGAGGAGGTGGAGGCGAGAGGGGGGAGAGAGAGAGAGAGAGAGAGAGAGAGAGGAGGAGAGGGACAGAATGAGAGGGGGAGAGAGGAGGGGGAGGAGTGGATGAGAGAGAGGAGGTGGAGGAGAGGAGGTGGTGAGGGGAGCGAGAGCGGAGGTGGGGGTGAGAAGGGAGAGAGAGGAGGTGGAGGAAGGGAGAGAGAGCGAGATGGAGAGAGACAGAATGAGGAAGGGGGAGAGGAGGTGGAGGAGTGGATGAGAGAGAGGAGGTGGAGGAAGGGAGAGAGAGCGAGATGGAGAGAGACAGAATGAGGAAGGGGGAGAGGAGGTGGAGGAGGTGAGGGGGCGAGAGAGGAGGTGGAAGTGAGGGGGGAGAGGTGGAGGAGAGGGGGGAGAGAGGAGGTGGAGGAGAGGGGGAGAGGAAGAGGAGGAGAGTGAAGAGGTGGAGGAGAGGGGGGAGAGAGAGGAGGAGAGAGATGAGGTGGAGGAGAGGGGGAGAGGAAGAGGAGGAGAGTGAAGAGGCGGAGGAGAGGGGGGAGAGAGAGGAGGAGGAGAGGGGGAGAGAGATGAGGTGGAGGAGAGGGGGAGAGGAAGAGGAGGAGAGTGAAGAGGCGGAGGAGAGGGGGGAGAGAGAGGAGGAGGGGGGGGGAGAGAGATGAGGTGGAGAGGGGGAGAGAGATGAGGTGGAGGAGAGGGGGAGAGGAAGAGGAGGAGAGTGAAGAGGAGGAGGAGAGGGGGAGAGAGATGAGGTGGAGCAGAGGGGGAGAGGAAGAGGAGGTGAGTGAAGAGGCGGAGGAGAGGGGGGAGAGAGAGGAGGAGGAGAGGGGGAGAGAGATGAGGTGGAGGAGAGGGGGAGAGGAAGAGGAGGAGAGTGAAGAGGCGGAGGAGAGGGGGGAGAGAGAGGAGGAGGGGGGGGGAGAGAGATGAGGTGGAGAGGGGGAGAGAGATGAGGTGGAGGAGAGGGGGAGAGGAAGAGGAGGAGAGTGAAGAGGCGGAGGAGAGGGGGAGAGAGAGGAGGTGGAGGAGAGGGGGCGAGGAAGAGGAGGAGAGTGAAGAGGTGGAGGAGAGGGGGGAGAGAGAGGAGGAGGAGGAGAGGGGGGAAAGAGAGGAGGAGGAGGAGAGGGGGAGAGAGATGAGGTGGAGGAGAGGGGGAGAGAGAGGAGGAGGAGAGGGGGAGAGAGATGAGGTGGAGGAGGAGTGAAAGAGGGAGGAGGTGGAGGAGAGGGGGGAGAGAGAGGGGAGGTGGAGGAGGTGATGTGTTCTTCCAGCAGGTTACTGATCTAATACATACATAATAACTTGAATGGAAACACCAGGTTCATTAAACGTTAGCTTTAGACGGCAAAACCAACGTTAGCGTCTTTGTTTCAGTCGGAGGAGCTTCTCGGCTCCACACTGCGGTCTCAGAGCATCATGGGAAACATTTGGACTGGATCCAGATCGCCATCACTTTAATGTTTAATCAGGTCTGACACAGTTCAACTGTACTTACAGAGCTGCTTCCTGTACTTTATGACCCCCCCCCCCCCCCCACACACACCACACAGAGTTGTTGTTTCCCATCCGATTCCTCCATCACTCATCCTCCTTCTATATTACACATCTTTCACAATAAAAGTCGCTCTTTTCATTCTATTGTCTGATTCTGTCAAAATAAAAGCCTGATGCGTGGATTCTGTTGGAACAGCTGGAGGTGTTACCTGGTGGGAGGTGTTACCTGGTGGGAGTCCGTCATCGTCGAGTTGAGTTCAGCTTGGATGGTTCTGGAGAACGTTGACTTCCTGGATGACTCCCATGTGACCTACGACATCTGCAGCTCTGTTTGGCGATCATCAGGTCGAGGCGCATGATCAACGTCTTTAGTCCAGATGAAGCAGCAAACGGAGCTGGAGCACCTGTTAATGGTCAATTTCATTGTGGGAGCAAAAAACCTCCACTAGCACTTCAGAGGTAAAAATAATGGCCGCTGATCCAAAATGATTCATGTGAAGGCGTCAGTCAGGCGTTAGCGAGGTTCGATGGATGGTAAGAAGAGACCATGGATCGTAGGTTTAACATTAGATGGAGATCATTTGGATGTTGTATCTGAAGTGTTTCTGCGGTGGTTCAACGCTGCAGAAGAAGACGCTTCATTGATCCCCGGAGGTCAGTCAGTGTTTGTGATTACAGTTAGTCTTAATGACAGATGACATCACACGCTCAGACCATCTGTCTCTGGGAACATGAATAAATGATGAACACCCATTTACACGCACGCACACACGCACACACTTTCACTGGTTCAACCGGAGGTCTGGTCACCGCCAGTGTGGTGGACAACACGAGTCACGTATTGTTTAGAAGTGACGCATCGTCTAAACCTAACTTTGGTTTTGTGGTATACACACTAACGTAGGTTTTGTCGTCTAAAGTCAACGTAAGTTTTGTGGTACTTACTAACAGTGGCGCCGCCAGCCGGAATCCTGTACGCACTGTGCGTACTTATTTTGAAGGTGGGCTAGATATTTAAATTTCAGCGGGTGACACCAAACAACGTCTGCCCAAGCAAGTCGGAGCTTTTCTTTCTCTCACACAGTGACCTGGAGAGACGCAGCCGCATTTGAGAGGACGATCACGCGTGTGTGCGCAATTACGCATAGCGTGTGTTGGCCCCTCTCCACTACACAATACAGCTCGGCTCTAGTCTCGTCACCTCTCTGCTGCTGAGCACTGTGGGCCGAGCCGATGCATGTCACTCTCCCCGGGCCGGGAGAGTTATCATACCGTACTGTGCGTGCGTGTCCAAGCGTGTGTGTGCGTGCGTGGAGTGCTCACAAGCGTGCGCTTGTGTTTAGGGCGCAGATGGAGGGCACAAAAAACTATTTGCACCGGGGCCTATCACCATGATATACACTACTGATTTCACTGATACTGAAAACATTAGATTTTGTCTTAAAAAAGTATTTTTCCATTTGTTGTTGTATTTTGCCGTTTCTGTGCGTACATTGAAATTGAATCCTGGCGGCGCCACTGCATACTAACGTAGGTTTTGTGGTACACACTAACGTAGGTTTTGTGGTACACACTAATGTAGGTTGTGGTACACTAACGTAGGTTTTGTGGTAGACACTAACGTACCAGTAGGTTTTGTGGTACACACTAATGTAGGTTTTGTGGTACACTAACGTAGGTTTTGTGGTAGACACTAACGTAGGTTTTGTGGTACACACTAATGTAGGTTTTGCGGTACATACTAATGTAGGTTGTGGTAGACACTAACGTAGGTTTTGTGGTACATACTAATGTAGGTTGTGGTAGACACTAACGTACCAGTAGGTTTTCTGGTACACACTAATGTAGGTTTTGTGGTACACTAACGTAGGTTTTGTGGTACACACTAATGTAGGTTTTGCGGTACACACTAACGTAGGTTTTGTGGTACACACTAACATACGTTTTGTCGTACATACTAACGTAGGTTTTGTGGTACACACTAACATACGTTTTGTCGTACATACTAACGTAGGTTTTGTGGTACACACTAACATACGTTTTGCGGTACACACTAATGTAGGTTTTGTGGTACACACTAACATATGTTTTGTCGTACATACTAACGTAGGTTTTGTGGTACACACTAACATACGTTTTGTGGTACACACTAACATACGTTTTGTGGTACATACTAATGTAGGTTTTGTGGTACACACTAACATACGTTTTGTGGTACACACTAACATATGTTTTGTCGTACATACTAACGTAGGTTTTGTGGTACACACTAACATACGTTTTGTCGTACATACTAACGTAGGTTTTGTCGTACATACTAACGTAGGTTTTGTGGTACACACTAACATACGTTTTGTCGTACATACTAACGTAGGTTTTGTCGTACATACTAACGTAGGTTTTGTGGTACACACTAACATACGTTTTGTCGTACATACTAACGTAGGTTTTGTCGTACATACTAACGTAGGTTTTGCGGTACACACTAACATATGTTTTGTCGTACATACTAACGTAGGTTTTGTGGTACACACTAACATTACTTTAAGGTTGTCCTGATAATGTGGGATTTGTAGTTCTGAGACTGGAGTGAAACACGGAGTCAGAAAGAATGAGCCTGTTTATTAGCCCTCATGTTAATCATCATCATCATCTTCCTCTCCCTCGGCCACCGACAGTCTCGTGGCTCGGGTTCATACACAACTCTATTGTCAATAGAATCTAATAGAAAAATCTGCAGGTTACAGTTAGGACGTCTGTCCATTAGAAAAACAACAGAAACCAAAAGGCTCCCCGTGGGCCCTTCAGGACCAGGGTTCGGGACTAGGAAGATCTAAACCAGAGTGGACGGCTGGTGTCGTGTCCGGTCCTGCTTGTGGGACCTGGGTTACTGGTCTGGGACCTGGGTTACTGGTCTGGGACTGGTTGTACCAGTCGAGCCGGAGCCTGGACCCGGACCACGAGCCGCGTCCACTGGGGCGTTTGCAATTATTTTTCACTACAGCTCTCCTCGCCGCGGCGCCGCCAAGCTTAACGAGCGGCGGGACACTTCCACGCGCCTGCAATGAGGTCACATGGTTTCCGATTGCAGGTGCGTTTAAGTCCCGCCGCCGGGCCGAAACGCGGTGGCGGCGTACGGACGGACGGAGACAGACAGACAAGAAGAGAGAGAGACAGTTAGCCTAGCAGTCTTGAGAAAATAACACACACAGCTTCTGTTTGTTAGACAACATGTGAATTAAACAATATCATTTTAACAGGATAACAAAGCACATCGAACTGGAGAGCACCGCCAGGAAGTGGAAATTTACACAAACCATATATCGACAAACTGAATATTCAAAACTGGATAAAGAGATTTAAATAGACCCCGAACCGGAGAACTCATTATTATCGTCGTCATTATTATTATCATCGTCATCATCGACACACACGAGAAGCAGAACCACCGATTCAACTCAACCGCCGCCAGATCTACGTCAACGCAAGACAAACCTCTCTGTGGTCAGACGCTCGGCGCACGCACTCAAACGCACCATGCACACGATGCTAACACACACACACACACACACACACACACAGCTAACGGCTGAACTCTGACGTCTACAGAGGAACACGACTGCCTCGGATTCACGAGTTAAATACTCCCGTGTTCGTTTATTAGTCAGTAGGTAGAATCGGGGACGCCGACGCTGCTACATTCACCAGCGATGTCGTTACACTAGTAAACGAATAAAAGGCCTATGACAGTTAATTAGCAAATAACTAGCATCACTTCTTTGGAGTCAACTTTATTGTTATTTTTTTATCTAAATGGAGGAAATTCAAAAAACGTGGAATCACAAACGGGAGGCCGATTTTGTTTCTCTCGGCCATTTTTGCGATATGTCGTAAGTGCAGCGAGTTAGTGTGTTTAGTTAACACACACATCGGACAAACATCCATAGTTTGTACTCTTTAACAAAAAAAAAATTCGTAACGCACTTTCAGTGAAAGCTAATTCATACGGCTAAGCTAATGCGAAGAGACATTCGTCCGATGCTGCATTCACTTGCACCGCTCAGCTAGCGCACACAAAGTTTAGCTACGAGTTCACAAAACACTTGAGCTAACAAATATTCAGCTAACGCTGCGTTTGTGTCACGTTGGGAAAATCAGAAAGTACGAACACAGACGCGCTATGTAAAGATGTTTATGCTTCGATTTTTAATCGCCATTAGGTAAAGTGAGATGCGTAGCTTCTTTTTAACGAGTCGATTTGTTTTATTTTAGTTTTCTCGCCAATTATTCACGGACAGTTTTTAAATCGAAAATGGGACAATTTCACCATATTTCCAGAAATGTTCTTACGCGTGTTTGGTAAACGCTAACTCACGCTAAGCTAACGCGCAGTTAACAAACACGTCGCTTAGAAAAAACACGAAGAGACAAGTTTCAATGAATAAAACACAACAGAAACGCTCCGACCACCGTTCTGTCCGCTAACACACAGTTGAGGTAACGCACATCTTTTTGCTAACCTGCGCGTTTAGCTAACACGCTAGTTTAGCCAACACATCGCAAATAGAATCAAAAACTTCATTGTTCAGCTACGTACACTTCTACAAACAAATGGGCAAAGTAGAAATGCAGAAGAACTAAATCACAACAACAATTAAGGTTCACGTTGTAAGAAACATCGTCCCGGTCGAGCGGAGCGGCGACGGTTTAAATCCTGTGGAAGACAAACTGTTTGACCACAGAGAGATCTGGCTTTAGACAACGCAATATAAATCTTCATTTATTCATCATTACATCGTAAAAACTAAAGGATCACTAGAGATACAGGAATAAGAACGATCATCAAACCAAACAGAAATCGCGTGGTTGCGCCTTCGAGACGGCGACTAAACAGGTAAAATTAAAATTAGATCGAGAACAAACAACAAACCCAGCGAGCACAAATTTAGTACAAAAAACACTTTTGTCTCTGACGGTAAAACATTAAATTTCCATCTGACGCTATTAAAATATTTCTAGGCGAAATAAAAAAAAAAAATAACTGAGAGTCAACACACAATCTGACGCATGCTTTAACACATTATCATGAACAAAATAATAATAATAATAATATCTGATTTTCTTACTCAAGACTGCTAAGCCTTTTACCGTTTTCTTATTGGAAAATAAAACTAGACAAAATATAGATTATACTGGATTTTTTTTGTTCAAAGCCACACTGATACATCTTTAAGTTCAAGTTTGATAAAAAATAAAACAAAAAGAAAAACCAGGTCTACACTGTGGAGAGACCAGAGGCTAGTCCAAAAAAATCTGCCCGACAAAATATCAACTTTGTAAGGTTAAAAAACAGAAAAGAAAAGAGTTCGTGATTTTTCAGTTAATCCTTAGTTTTTCTCTACAAAAAGAAGGAGGAAGCGGCAGAGCGTTGCTAGGAAACCCCGATTCGGTTGCCGTTGACGATCGTCCAAGGCCTTCACCGGTGAGGGAGGAGCCTCTAGTGATCCTGAAGAGACAGGAAATGACATCATTGTTGTACGTAAAGTTGTTGACATGTCTGGTCGATGATGGATCCTCGCTTTATTAACGCAAGATACAAAGTAGCTAACGTTAACGAGGTGACACCGTCGTGATGCGTTCAAATGTCATCTTGTCAAATATAGTTTCCTGTTTAATAGAAGCTGGAAGCAGCTTAGAACCATTAAAACTACAACATTATATATCAGCAGATATTAAAAACCCTATCGAGGAGAGATGCCATGTTGGAAAGAAAACCAGAATGTTAGAAACATTTCAAATGTAAAACTTTACGTTCAGATGTTAACAGAAGAACTATGTTTTACTTTACAATAAACTGACGTTTATCCTTTTAAATTATAACTACTACTACTATAGAATATATTACTACTATAAAAATATATCGTTTCTCTATAGCATGATGACGAATAACTTCCTGTTTGTGTTTTTCAATGTTTTCAATAAAGATTCTTGTGTTACTTCCTGTGTTTCCTGTGTGTTAATTCCCGTGTTTCCCGTGTGTTACTTCCTGTGTTTCCTGTGTGTTACTTCCCGTGTTTCCTGTGTGTTACTTCTCGTGTGTTACTTCCCATGTGTTACTTCCTGTGTTTCCTGTGTGTTACTTCCCATGCGTTACTTCCTGTGTTTCCTGTGTGTTACTTCCCGTGTTTCCTGTGTGTTACTTCTCGTGTGTTACTTCCCATGTGTTACTTCCTGTGTTTCCTGTGTGTTACTTCCTGTGTGTTACTTCCCATGTGTTACTTCCTGTGTTTCCTGTGTGTTACTTCCTGTGTGTTACTTCCCATGCGTTACTTCCTGTGTTTCCTGTTTGTTACTTCTCGTGTTACTGGCTGCGTTTCGGATCGCATGCATTTGCGCCGATGCATGCACGAGACTTGAGAGGATCCGCCGGAACTCGTCATAAACACGTCAAGTTCCCACCATGTCAAGTCGGACACAGGTGCACTTCACAGACTTTTTTTTAAACTTTATTAATAATTATATACATAACAAAAACTGCCACTCCTGGGGAAACTTCACGGACTTTGCACAAAGAATATGGCCTACCCAGTGGCGCTGGCTTTCTTCGTCGCTGACGAACTCGAGCCGAGGCATTTGAACTCCCGTTGTTGACGGAGGCTGAGGAATTTTCTCACGTGGGAAATACCACGTGGTAATTCTAACCAACTAGGGCAACGTTGAGGGGAGTGTCTTATGTCCGCACTTATTTGAGACCATCTGCACAGAAAAGCATGCGGAGGGAGGTACCCTGGAGATACCGCAAGTTTTTAAAGTCATGTGACATGTGGCAAAGGGAAGTTATCACCAGCATTTCTGACGTTTTTTTTCCCAGAATGCCTGGTTTTGCGAGGCAAGCGCAAGCGCATGCATGATTCGAAACGCGCCTACTTCCTGTGTTTCCCGTGTTACTTCCCGTGTGTTACTTCCTGTGTTTCCTATGTGTTACTTCCTGTGTTTCCCGTGTGTTACTTCCTGTGTTTCCCGTGTGTTACTTCCTGTGTTTCCCGTGCGTTACTTCCCGTGCGTTACTTCCCGTGTGTTACTTCCTGTGTTTCCCGTGTGTTACTTCCCGTGTGTTACTTCCCGTGTGTTACTTCCCGTGTGTTACTTCCCGTGTGTTACTTCCCGTGTGTTACTTCCTGTGTTTCCCGTGTGTTACTTCCTGTGTTTCCCGTGTGTTACTTCCCGTGTGTTACTTCCCGTGTGTTACTTCCCGTGTGTTACTTCCCGTGTGTTACTTCCCGTGTGTTACTTCCCGTGTGTTACTTCCTGTGTTTCCCGTGTGTTACTTCCTGTGTTTCCCGTGTGTTACTTCCCGTGTATTACTTCCCGTGTGTTACTTCCCGTGTGTTACTTCCTGTGTTTCCCGTGTGTTACTTCCTGTGTTTCCTGTGTGTTACTTCCTGTGTTTCCCGTGTGTTACTTCCTGTGTTTCCCGTGTGTTACTTCCTGTGTTTCCCGTGTGTTACTTCCCGTTTGTTACTTCCTGTGTTTCCCGTGTGTTACTTCCCGTGTGTTACTTCCCGTGTGTTACTTCCTGTGTTTCCCGTGTGTTACTTCCTGTGTTTCCCGTGTGTTACTTCCCGTGTATTACTTCCCTAGTGTTACTTCCCGTGTGTTACTTCCCGTGTGTTACTTCCTGTGTTTCCCGTGTGTTACTTCCTGTGTTTCCCGTGTGTTACTTCCCGTGTGTACCTGTATCTGGGCGGCGTTCCACAGGTAGGGCTGCTGTCTGTAGTATTCTGCTAACGCTGCAGTGTAGTCTGGCACCGAACTCTGCTGGGAAGACTGACCTGGAGACATGAGGACATGAGGACATGAAGACACGAGGACACAAGGATATGAAGACAAGAAGACATGAGGACATTAAGACATGAGGACATGAAGCATGAAGACATGAGGACATTAAGACATGAAGACACAAGGACATGAGGACATGAAGACATTAAGACACAAGGACAGAAAGACAGACGGACGGGCAGACAGACAGGCAGAAGGAGGGACAGACAGACAGACAAACAGGCAGAAAGAGGGATGGACAGACAGACAGAGGGACAGACGGAGGCGTACTCTGTTTCTTGTAGTAGTCCTCCCAGGCCTTACTGTAGTCTGTCATCAGGCTCTGAGGCTGATTCTGTTGACCTGCACACACAAACAGGAAGTCTCACCGTGTTCATCATCATCAGCTGGAAGGAATGATGGAGATACGTGTGTGTGTGTTACCAGGATCTTGTTGTCCAGGGTTCTGCCAGCTCGTCTGGTAGGTGTTTCCCCAAACGCCAGTCAGGAAGGTCTGACCGCTGCCACAGCTACACACACACACACACACACACACACACACACACACACACACACACACACACACACACACACACACACACACACACACACACACACACACACACACACACACACACACACACACAGTTGTTCGTTCATTCTGCTGCTTAATAGTCTCAACCAATCAGAACACAGCAGGAAGTCGCCATCACACAAATCTCTCAAATCAATAATCAAATCTGGTTTTAATCTTTAAATGTGTTTGAATGAGATGAAATATGAATATTAAACAGCAGCTACATGTTGAGACAGAAAATTACATTCTCAACTCAAACTTTCATTCATCTTAGATGGAATGTCAAATAAATAAATATGTATACATTAATCTTATTGCCTTATTTGCAAAATGCCATATAAATGTAAATATTTGGAACAAAAACCCAACTTGAATTGGATCTGTTTTATGAGACTGAAGCTGGTTTGTTTGGGTTTCACCTCCAGCTACATCGTCTGTTGTTAGCTCCATGTGGGTGTAAGAGTGAGACGGGTGAGAGTGAGACGGGTCTTACTTCTGGTGTGCAGCAGGACCCTGAGTGAAGGGACTGAAGCCGAAACCTCCGTTACTCATGATCCCTGAACCCTGCAATCAGAGACTGCAATCTGTTAGCATTCAAACTTCAGGCTCTTAAATCGCAGGATTTCTGAATGGAGTCTGGTGAGAGTTATTCAGTGAGTATTTGTACTCATTAAGGGTCTGTGGATTGTTTTTCTTGAATATGAAAGCATTCATTCACCGGGACACCCGGAGGATCAGAACCTATCAGAGCCCAGAAGGGTTCAGACTCTGATCCTGGACCCTTAGAGTCCAGCTGGGACTGCTGAGCAGGAATGTTTGGAGGTGCGTTTGTTTACGTACCCCGATCTTGTCGTCTATGAGCTGGCGGGCCAGGTCCATCTGCTGGGCGGTGCCCCGGATGGTGAAGACCCGGGTGTTGGGGTCTGTGGAGGGGGGCGGGTTCCTCTGCAGCTCCACGTGGGCCCCAGACTGCTGGTTAATACTCTTAATGGTCTCGCCTCCTGCAGACACACAGTACTACATCAGGTACAAGTACTTGCTCCAGAGTACTACATGGATAAATACCATTATAGTACAGAGGCTAATAACTAACTGAGATTAATGTCGTCAGTTAAACAGAAGGAATATTAAAAACTAAAATGATTATTATGAAATAATAATCTGATGAATCAAATAAACACTAACAAACTCATTCTTGTTTTTAGCTGCGATTTAAATATTTGTATGTAACTGTTCCTATTTAACATTAAATTAGACATGAGTGTTTAATGATGCGTTCCAATCTGATGTGTGTGTGTGAGTGAGTGTGTGTGTGTGTGTGAGTGAGTGAGTGAGTGAGTGAGTGAGTGAGTGAGTGAGTGAGTGAGTGAGTGAGTGAGTGAGTGTGCGCGAGAGTGTGTATGAGTGTGTGTGTGTCCAACAGAAAGTGCTGACTAACAATGGAGCACCAGACGACACACTAACAGAACATATGGTGTTTGAACGTCGCCTACTTGACATCTCTCTTTTCTGGGCTTTTATTGTGAAGGCTGCAGCGCGACCCCGTTGACCTCCACGCAGGCGGATGAATGGCGGATATTTCTAAGCGGTTTCTAAATAGAGGCTGAGTGGGGCTGACGGAGCGGCTGTTCTCTTTCAGGGTCCGAGCCCCTCGACGCCAGCAACGTTTAAATAAAAGCATGAACTTATCAGCTGCACCGCCGGCACCATGACTCAGCATTAATGGAAACTCAGCCAGCTCGGGAGCAAATAAAAACGACTCTTAACTGTCGTGGTGATGTCACGAAATCAAATCCGTGACGGGGATACGATATCCCGATAAATATCTGGAGGCAAAAATCTAAAACGTCAGGAAACGTGAAGGAATAATGGATGAAAGAACACGGAAGTTAAAATGAAAACAATGAATGAATACATTTCTTTTAAATAATTAACATGTTTCATGTATTCTATCTGATGTATCTATACTTTGTTGAGTTGTGATTTCTTTGATATTGAACTTCATATTTACAACCAGACTTCACATTAAATAGCCTTTATTAAGACTGTGTAAAACAGCGCCCCCACCGCCCCCCTCAGTACCCGTTCAGGTGGAGAGTGGTACTGCAGCAGGGAGACAGAAACCCACTAAATGATAAAGAATCAGGATGAAGTTCTGTGAGAAGTTGATGAGGGGAAGCTGCTGAAAGCAGGAAGACCACACAGTAAGTGTAGAAAGCTCTGGTTAAGTTGAAGTGGTGGTTCCTGAGAAACCCAGTAAAACCAGATACTTTTCTAGTACCGGGATTATTTTCTAGTATCAGGATACAATACAATAATTCTAGCATCAGTTTATCATGTAACAGTAGTTTAGAGCCCCTGAGAGGAAATCATAAAATATAAAATAATCGACACATTAGTTATATAAACTCCCTGATTCTTCCTATTGTTGGATATTAATCAACGTTTTGGTGTATTAGAATATTAGTATGCTTGGTGTTTCCAGGTGTGACGCAGACTCCTCCTACCTTTGCCGATGACCAGGCCACACTTGTCGGCGGGGATGGTGTAGGTCACTTCCTGTAGTGGACCGGGGGATCCCATCGTCCAATCACCACGACCTCTGACCCTCCCACCTCGCAGGGCGGAGCCAAAACCATCACGCTCCTACACACACACGCCGTCACAGGTTAGTGTGTGTGTGCGTGTGAGTGAGAGATAGAGTGAGTGAGAGTGTGTGTGTGTGTGTGAGAGAGAAGAGAGAGTGAGTGTGTGTGTGTGTGTGTGTGTGTGTGTGTGTGTGTGTGTGTGTGTGTGTGAATGTGTGTGTGTGAGAGAGAGAGTGAGTGTGTGTGAGTGTGAGAGAGAGGAGAGAGTGAGTGTGTGTGTGTGTGAGAGAGAGAGTGAGTGTGCGTGCGTGTGTGTGTGTGAGAGAGAGGAGAGAGAGAGAGAGAGAGAGGAGAGAGTGAGTGTGTGAGTGAGTGTGCGTTACCTGAGCGGTCTGGATGAGCTCATTGATGAGGTGGACAGCGTGCTGACAGCGGTCTGGCTGACCCATCACCATGGCAACACGCTCTGGACTGATGCCATCATCTGGAGAACACACAGAAAGGTCAGAGGTCAAAACACTTTAATCTGTATCCACCTCGTTCAATCTGGATTATACTGGTGTAAAGAGGCTAGTATTAAACTGGAATCAATGTGGACGGGATTATACTGACTCAGTAGGAGTAGTTTAATCTGGATTATACTGACTCAGTAGGAGTAGTTTAATCTGGATTATACTGACTCAGTAGGAGTAGTTTAATCTGGATTATACTGACTCAGTAGGAGTAGTTTAATCTGGATTATACTGACTCAGTAGGAGTAGTTTAATCTGGATTATACTGACTCAGTAGGAGTAGTTTAATCTGGATTATACTGACTCAGTAGGAGTAGTTTAATCTGTGTATAGTGGTGTAAACACACTCTGGATTAAACTGGTTTATATTGCTGTAAAGTAATTTATTTAGTTAGTCTATCCTTATGTTTACACACTAGTTATTTATTAACTGGATTATACTGGTGTTAAAAGACCAGTATGAACTGGGTTTACTGGTGTAAACAGACCTGCTTTGAACTGGATCCGGACTCCGGCATCGTTCTGGATCTTCTTGATCATTTCTCCGTTCCTGCCGATCACGATGCCGACAGCAAACCTGGGGACTGGAACCTGCAGAGAGACGGACTAGACATGAATGTACCTTTTTAATAGCGGTTCAGAAGGACACTCAAACAGGCTAGCTGTTTACAAATGCTAACAGTGTGCGTTTGTTTGTGCATGTCGTACATCCAGGCTGGTTCCTCCCAGGCGGGCGCTGAAGTCATTGCGTCCTGACCTGAAATCTCCGTCCTTCTCCCTGATCACCTCCAACACCAGCTCCCTCGCCGCCTGCAGGAGCAGAGAGTTTAAATACTTCAGTGAAGGAGAATACATCCTGTGTACTCCTGTACTTAAGAATGATCTGCTGACCAAACACCAAACCTCCTGCTGGAATGTGACTGGTTTCACTGGATCTAGCAAGACCCACGTAAGCTGGTTTACCCCAAAATAAACCGTTTATCTGTGATTTAATATCAATAACCAGATGAAAAGGATGCTGAAATAACTCCATCATGATGGTGATCAGTAAAAAGTGCTGAGTCATGCTTTGTTAGGTCTGTCTGGTTTTCTGAATGGAGTCTGGTTGATGGTGCTAGGCTACGCTAACATTGTAGCTGCTCCATCAACACTCCAAATAAGGTCATCTAGACATAAATACAGCAGAGACCTTGTTGTTTGGACCACAGACAGTCTCTGGTTCCTCCACATAGTCTGGTCTGGTCTCTGGACTAATGTGAGCTACTATCTAGACCTCTGGGGGACCACAGATGAAGGAGACAACAATCCACAGATATTGTTGCACACTTACTGTAGTTAAAATATTTTTTAAATTTCTGCATAATTTGCATCGACTTTGTGTGACAATCACACCGTGTGGAAACTTGTGTATTTGGTGTGAACATATTATGAGACTCTCGTTCTTGTCACCAGTCTGATTTGATCCAGTAAGAGCCAGATCTTGGGCTGGCTTTGAGAGGAGGTTGGCCATGAAACATGTTCTTACCTGGACTTTGTAGGGGTCTCCAGAGATGCGGAGAGGTTTGTCGGCTCCCGTTGGCATCGGACCGTCCTGGATCATCATCATCTTCACGCCTGCTCGTTCCTGACACACATTTAGATAAAACGTATACTTTATTTGTTCTTTACTCCTGCCATTAGAGTGATTCAGTCTAGTTCCTTTTCAAGTGTCCGATCCTTCAATGATCCTTCCCGGCATCACAGATAATAAAGACACCTCGTTAGTTGGTAGCATCATAAGGACTCGGCATGTGGCTCTGGATTGGTTCACCTCTCAAACAAGTCCTGCTTTGCCTGCCTCCCTCCTCTTGTGCTCCTCTTTTCTGTGGAGTCCTACAAGGCTTTAACCTGGGTCCCTACTTGTTCTCCAAATAAATGCTACCGTTGGGGCAAATCATGCGTAGTCTTGACATTTAAATATGCCGTTATGTGGATGACACTCGACTGTATGTCCCATTAAAAGGAGAAATCCAGTCATTTTTTTACCCCATTTCCGTTGTCCCCAGGGTCATCCCAACTTATTAGAAGCAAAAAACCCGACAAAAATTGCCGGTTCGATCCCCGGCTCCTCCTAGCTGAGTGCCTGGTGTCCCTGAGCAAGACACCTCACCCTAATTGCTCCTGACGAGCTGGCTGTCGCCCTGCGTGGTTGACTACGCCGTTGGTGTGTGAATGTGAGTCATATAAACCATTTACCAGCCTTCCAGACTCGCTCCAATGCTCATTGCCCATTGGGGCAAGTTTTATCTGCTTTTTTCTGGGCCTCAGAAAATAATTCCAAGACCTATGCAACACAGGTTGGGTCCGTACGAGACACGACAGCGCTCGTTTAGCTCAAATAGTGTGGCAAAACGACATAAATATGTGTGTTTTTGCATGGAGTTACTCACCTCAAATCACCCCGTAGACATTAGCAGTAGATAGCCGAGCGCGCGCTCGTCCCTCCCAGTCAACGCAGAAACGAAAACGTTTTCCTTGTAATTTTGATTTTGTATCCATAAGGAAACGATCGAACAGTGCAGTTGTCATGTCCGTAATAAATCCATGAAGCTGTTATGTCCATATGTATGACTATGTTACAACATAGCAACGCTAGCTTACAGCTAAACAGCAGCCCGTAGCCAAAACAATGCAAGTCTCGCGCAAGTTCCCGTCTGCCGTCTCCCGACTGCTGTCTCCTGACGTCCTCACTCTGGAGCTGTTTTCAAGCCAGTACAGTGACAAACTTCTTTCTATCGAGCAGTGCCGTCATGTCCATATGACAGTGTAACTACATCGTAAGATTGCTTAGCCTTTGTGACAGTTGAACCTGCTACAGCGACAACAAATCTTGCGCAGTCTCAGAAGGCTACATTTACATTTAGGTCATTTAGCAGACGCTTTTGTCCAAAGCGACTTACAATAAGTACATTTGTCAAAAGAAGGAAACAAGGAAACCACAACGTATCATTGCTGATAAAGTAAGAGCTAAAAATAGAACAAGTGTTAGGTCCTCATCTGAGTAAACTAGTACTTCAGAGAAAAAATGACCGGCGCCAGAACAGAGAAGAGTCTGGACTAGAGTTCTCAACGGGCCTGAAAATTACAGCCCGACCCGACCCGCGGGTTTTTAAACCCGAACCCGACGCAGCCCGACACACCAGCATGAATTGTCGGCCCGAACCCGACCCGAACCCGACCCCCCGCGCGCCTGCATTGTTTTCCTCATACACTTGTTATCACGATCAGACAGACAGCAGACGTGAATTCAAATGAAACTTTATTTAAAATTAAAAGATTTAACACAAACAACCGAAACTTTAAATAGCCTATATAAATAAATATGCCGTAAATAAATATTAAATTAAATCTTCACACAATAGCTATAGGCGTGAGTGCGTCACGCAGCGTCGTCAGGTGTGCGTCTGCCCCATGAAGCAGGCAGCCAGATTGACCAAACGTGAACAGCGATGATTCACAGCAAACAATATATAATTTACAACCTACAATTTTTTTTATTTTTTATTTTTTAATTAAATGTGTTTTATAAAAAAAGGAAGCCCGAGGCCCGACCCGACCCGGCTCATTTGCGTATTTTTTCGGCCCGGACCCGGCCCGAAACTTCGGGTCCCGTCGGGTTTGTCGGGCTGGGCCGACCCGTTGAGAACTCTAGTCTGGACTTTGCTGAGCGACATTTGTTTGATTTCAGCGATGGTGGTACCAGCCGGCCAGCTGAAGTAGAGGAGCGAAGTGCTCGCTTCGGGGCGTGAGGTTTGACCAGTGTTTGAAGGTAGATGGGTGCCGTTCCATTGATGGCCCTGAAGGCCAGTGTCATCGTCTTGAATTGGATGCATGCTGCAACAGGGAGCCAGTGGAGGTCACGGAGGAGGGGGGTCACATGGGAGAATTTGGGTAGATTGAAGATAAGGCGTGCTGCAGCGTTCTGGATACGCTGCAATGGTTTAATCGCATAGGCCGGGAGTCCGGCCAGGAGAGAGTTGCAGTAGTCAAGGCGGGAGATGACCAGTGCTTGGACCAAGAGTTGCGTTGCATCCTTTGTGAGGAAGGTCCAAATCCTGCGGATATTGTAGAGGGCAAATCTGCAGGATCGGGCCACAGCAGTGATGTTGGAGGTGCAGGATAGTTGGTCATCGAGGATTACACCCAGGTTCCTCGCAGTTGACGACGGCAATACTGTGATGCCCTCGACAGTGACCGACAGGTCCATGCGAGGGCAGTCTTTCCCTGGGATGAAGAGGAGTTTGGTTTTATTCAGGTTAAGCTTGAGGTGATGTGCAGTTGTCCAGACAGAGATGTCAGCCAGACAGTCCGAGATGCGAGTTGCAATGTGAGTGTCAGAGGACGGGGGAAAAGAGAGGAACAGCTGGGTGTCATCTGCGTAGCAATGGTAGGAGAATCCATGCGATGTGATAACAGAACCTAGTGATCTGGTGTATAGTGAGAACAGAAGCGGTCCTAATACTGAGCCTTGAGGGACACCCGTGTCCAGAGAACAGGGTTTGGACATAGAGCCATTCCATGTGACCTGAAAGGTGCGATTTGTCAGGTATGATGTAAACCAGGTGAGAGCAGAGTCAGTTATGCCAAGTTCAGCCAGAGTGGAGAGGAGGATTTGGTGATTGACTGTGTCGAATGCAGCAGATAGGTCGAGGAGAACGAGAACGGAGGAGTGGGACGAGGCTCTGGCGTCTCGCAGGGACTCGGTCACTGTGAGGAGGGCCGTCTCAGTGGAGTGGGCAGTCCTGAATCCTGATTGGTTAGGGTCTAGGAGGTTGTTCAGCGAGAGATAGGATGACAGTTGGTTGTAGGCGGCACGTTCCAAGGTTTTAGAGCGGAATGAAAGAAGAGATACAGGTCTGTAGCTTTGGATGTCAGTAGCGTCTAGGGTGGGTTTTTTAAGGAGAGGCTTCACGGTAGCCGTCTTAAAATCCGCTGGAATGACACCTGAGGTGAGGGAGGAGTTGATCAGGGTGGTGAGGAATGGCAAGATGTTGTGTTAGATGTCTTGGAGAAGAGAGGAGGGAATCGGGTCAAGGGAGCAGGTGGTGGCACGGTTAGATGTAACAAGTGCGTGAACGTCTTCAGAGGTGAGGGGGCTAAAGCTGGTAAGACCATCCGAGTTGAGGGTTGGGGGAGATGTCTTCTGGGAGGGAATAGGCGTGAATGAGGAGCTGATGTCATTTACTTTCTTGGTAAAGTATGTAGCAAAGTCATCGGCAGTAAGGGAGGAAGGAGGGGGAGGGGTAGGAGGGGTGAGGAGGGAGGAGAACACGGAGAAGAGTTTCCTGGGGTTGGAGGCAGAAGAGTTGATCTTTGCCAGGTAGAAGGCAGATTTAGCTGCCGAAACAGTTGAGGTGAAGTCAGAGAGGAGGTGGTGGTAGTGAGTAAGGTCCTCGTGCTGGCCCGATTTCTTCCATTTTCTCTCTGACGCTCGCAACAATGATCTGTTGGTTCGCAGAGGTTCAGACAGCTGGGGAGGGAGATGATCGCGCAGGTCGTGAGATTGGGGGACAGAGAGTGTCCAAAGAAGAGGAGAGTGAGGATGGAGGAGGCTTCCTCAGTAGGCATTAAGGAGAACTGTTCTGAGGATGGTAGCGAGGAGATAACAGTTGAGGAGAGAGCGGAGGGAGTGAGAGATTTCAGGTTGCAGCGGCTGGTGACCATTCGAGGCGTAGAGGGGAGGGATGAGGTGGGCTTCATGGGGAGGGAGAAAGTCACAAAGTGATGGTCGGACACGGTGAGCGGGGTAACAGAGAGTGTCGAGATGCCACAGGATCTTGTGAAGACAAGGTCAAGTTGGTTCCCGGCGCGGTGAGTTGGTGGAGAGTGTAAGGTCAAATGCGGAAAAGACGTCAATAAATTCAGATGAGTGCAGCTTTCCCGAGTGGATGTTGAAGTCACCGAGGACGGTGAGTGGTGTGCCATCATCAGGGGAGCAGCTCAGGAGGGCATCCATCTCATCCAAAAAGTCACCGAGAGGACCGGGTGGGCTATAGATCACTATGATGTTGAGTTTGAAAGGAAGGGTGACAGAGACGGCGTGGAATTCAAGTGTTAGTTGTGGCTAGTTGTGTTGACAGCACTAGTGGGAGTCACATGCGCAGACTGCAGTCTCTCATCAGCAGAGTGAGATCGAGCAAGAGCTTCCAAAGCTAGCTAGCTACTACTTGCCATTGTTGCTGTTTTTCGACTCCAGGTGTACTCAAAGTGACCCTCGGGCGACTGTCCAAGATTTGTCACTGTACTGGCTTGAAAACAGCTCCAGAGTGAGGACGGCAGACGGGAACTTGCGCGAGACTTGCATTGTTTTGGCTATGGGCTGCTGTTTAGCTGTAAGCTATCGTTGCTATGTTGTAACATTGTCATACATATGGACATAACGGCTTCATGGATTTATTACGGACATGACGACTGCACTGCTCGATCGTTTCTTTATGGATACAAAATCAAAACTACGAGGTAAACGTTTTCGTTTCTGCGGTGACTGGGAGGGACTTGCATGCGCCCGGCACTCTACTACTAATGTGTACGGGGTGATTTGAGGTGAGTAACTCCATGCAAATACACACATTTATGTCGTTTCGCCACACTTTTTGAGCTAAACGAGCGCTGTCGTGTCTCGTACGGACCCAACCTGTGTTGCATAGGTCTTGGAATTATTTTCTGAGGCCCATAAAAGCAGATAAAAGTTGCCCCAATGGATTAGCATTGGAGCGAGTCTGGAAGGCTGCCAGGCAGGTACAGATCTCGGGCTAGGGAACGTCAATTTTTGTCTGGTTTTTTGCTTCTAATAAGTCGGGATGACCCTGGGGACAACGAAAATGGGGTAAAAAATGACCGGATTTCTCCTTTAAAGTGAGGCACCACCAAAATGTCCTCACTTTTAAACATCCAAATACTCCAGTTTACACAAAACGCTGCTGCTGGGCTTTGAACCGCCACCAAGAGACGCGACCAATTTAATTCAATTTCATTTATAGTGTTATATCAAACAGAAGTCATCTCAGGACACTTAACACATTGAGCAGGACTAGAATATGCTCAAGATTTCAATACAATTTCAAAGTCCCAGGGCCAAGCATTACAGCGACAGTGGCGAGAAAAAACTGCCTTAATAGGCTTTTAGGCAGAAATCTGGTGCAACCCAGGCCCTTGGGTTCTAACTGCATTTGGTGTTGGTAGTAGTATAGTAGTAGTAGCATTAGCAGTAGTGGTGGTATTAACAGAAGCAATAGTATCAACAGTAGTAGTCCATGGCAGCAGGCACAGATGATCCCATCTCGGCCACATGAGACCAAACCTTGACTGGTGACCTGGGAGTTTCAGATCGGATTCTCAGGTTTAAAAGCCTTGAATGGTCCGTCTCCTACCTGTGATGTGTTGGTTTCTAACGGTTCCTAAATCCAATCAGCTAAGCAGACTTGGCTATCCAAGCCCCCATTTTTACCAACTATGTTTAATGATAATGTTATTTTTCAGGCCTTAGCCATATTTAGTTTGCCGTTATTTGCATCCATCAACTGGCTTGTTGCGCTCCTACAGTTGTATTCATCCCAATTCTTTTATGGTGTTTTTACTGCGAAGCACTTTGTAACTTTCTTTTTGAAATGTGCCTTTATATATAAAGTTATGATTATAATAATCACCTGCAGTTGTTTGATGGTGTCGCCGCCTCGGCCAATCACCAGCCCCACCTTACTGGCCGGGATCAGCATCTCCTGCACAGAGGCTCCGCCTTCACTGTCGCCGTGGAAACCTGGACCGTTTCTACAGCGATCGATGATCTGGACCAGCAGACGCTTGGCCTGCCTGGAAACACACACACACACACACGAGGTGAGCAGCAGGTGATGTCATCAGAGGAACTGAAGGTGAATGTATAGAAACTCACTCGATGCTCTCTGGAGTTCCAGTCAGGGAACATGGCCGTTCCATCAGACCTCCGCTGTCTACACACACAACACAGGATTGTGGGTGTTTTAGGGAGGATACAAACAGGCATCCTAATATAAAATCCTCCTAACCAGGTCCTCGGCAGAATGTGGACTCTGGAGGACCAGCATGTAGACGAACTCACCAGCAGCGATCTGGATCTTGCAGCCGGACTCCAACTGGATCCTGGTGATCTGTTCACCTCCTCTTCCAATAACTGGAGGACAGGAAGGTTAGACATGTGGGTATCCTTACACTGGGGGTTCTTTAAAGGTTATGTGTGACATGATGGTTCTAGGTTGGATGAAAGGGTTCTAAATCAGCGAATTACAGGTTCTAGCACAGCTGATAAGACTGAGGTTCCAGGTTCTATGGTGGGCTGTAGATATTAAGTCAGGGGGCTCCAGCTGTGGACCAAGGTTCTAGGCTGGCTGAAAACACTCTAGCTGGGGCTACAGGCTTTAGATCAGGATGGAGGTTCTAAATCAGGTCCGAGGTTAAGGGGTGAGCAGAGTTAGAACCAGTGGAACGTTCTACATCACGTTCTGGATCAAATGCACAAGAGCTGACACAAAGGGATGAAAACATTAAATAATGAAGATAAGCCGAGATGTGGAACGTGTTGCTACGCTCAGCTCAAATCTGATTGGACGTTCAGACACATGAGCAGCAGGAAGCAGTGAGAGGTCAGAGGTCATACTCACTGAAGCCGACCATCCTGTCGGGAACCTTGTAATCCTCTGTGATTACCCTGCTGCAACATATCACACACACACGCACACACACACACACATCACACACACACACACTCAATAAGTGATTATGTTGATGGAGACGGGAGAACAGATCTATAAACACTTATCTACTGTTACACACTTCATGTCTATTTGCAAACACGATTATGATGCTGAGCTCTGGTCACGATGTGAGCGGTGTGATCAATACGTACCTCTGGTGCCCCATGGCTGCTAGCTGGTTACCTACTGAGACACAGACACAAACCTTAGACTTTCCCCTGGAAAGGGACTAAAACTCACCCACACGATCAAAAAGTTGTCTCACTGTCAACAAACACCATAAAACCAGGTACGAAGGTTCTAGCTCTAATGAAAGGTTTTAGATGAGGTGGAAGGTTCTGGTTCAGAATAAATATTCTTGGTCTGGTGACATCTGAGTAAAAGCTAGAGCAAGGTTCTGGGTCGACAAAAGGTTCTAGACCAGGTTGAAAGTTCTAGGTCAGCTCGAGTAGTTAAGAATGATAAAAGTTCTTAAAATTCCAGATTGAAAAACTATGAAATCCGCAGGTCAGAGAGGGGCAGTGGGAGCATTTGTACTCAAATTAGAAGTTTAAAATTCATAAATAACAAATAGAAGTGGTTTGATCAAGAGAAGAGGTTATGGTGCCTGAACTGAAAGGGTTTCTGGTCTGGTGAACTGGTCTACGTCAGGTGAGGAGGCTCTGTCAGGATGCTAACGTACAGAAAATAAACTTTCTAATAAAGAAAGAAAGAATCCGATGATTTAATTCCATCCTCACCTCCGTCCTCTCCTGGTCGTTTCTGGCCGGGGTAATACAGCGAGGGCTCCACACTTCCTGAGGAGCTGTTGAGGTGAGACATGGCTTCTCCACCCATCTTACCCACCATCTGATGGAGAGACAGAGAGACAGCTGTAACACCTGGACATCAACACGGTTCAGTGCTAAGAACCATCTGATGGATTCAACAGGAAAAAGTTAAAAGCTCGGACCACGAAGTCCAGAGTTAGGCAGTCTAAAATCCAGTCACAACAGATGAATCAGGACCTTGAGTACCTGGATCAACAGGTTTAGGATTAATCATGTGTGTACACCTGTTACTTCAATATGTCAAACATATTTAATCAATCACATCTGCTGCTGCGACACATCTCAAACTAAACGAGACTGTTGATCTGGATTTATGGTCAACACAAGGGCTGAACAGGAGTCTCGCCGCAGGGAACTATGGCGTGAGGGCCGATGGTGTAGGCAACAAAAGACGGGGTAGGGAACGAACGATGCGGTAGGGAACGATGGGGTAGGGAACGAATAATGGTGTAGGGAATGAATGATGGGGTAGGGAACGAACGATGGGGTAGGGAACGAACGATGGGGTAGGGAACGAACGATGGGGTAGGGAACGAACGATGGGGTAGGGAACGAATGATGGGTTAGGGATCGAATGATGGGGTAGGGAACGAACAATGTGGTAGGGAACAAACGATGGGGTAGGGAACGAACGATGGGGTAGGGAACGAATGATGGGGTAGGGAACGAACAATGTGGTAGGGAACAATGGGGTAGGGAACGAACGAGGGGGTAGGGAACGAACGATGCGGTAGGGAATGATGGGGTAGGGAACGAATAATGGCGTAGGGAACGAACGATGGGGTAGGGAACGAACAATGGGGTAGGGAACGAACGATGGGGTAGGGAACGAACGATGGGGTAGGGAACAAACAATGGGGTAGGGAACGAACAATGGGGTAGGGAACGAACAATGGGGTAGGGAACAAAGGGGATAGGGAACAAATGGGATAGGGAACGAATAATGGCGTAGGGAACGAATGATGGCGTAGGGAACGAACGATGGGGTAGGGAACGAACAATGCGTTAGGGAATGAACGATGCCGTAGGGAACGAACGATGGGGTTGGGAAAGATGGGGTAGGGAACGAACGATGCCGTAGGGAATGATGGGGTAGGGAACGAATAATGGCGTAGGGAACGAATGATGGGGTAGGGAACGAACAATGGCGTAGGGAACGAATGATGGGGTAGGGAACGAACGATGGGGTAGGGAACGAATGATGGGGTAGGGAACGAACAATGGGGTAGGGAACAATGGGGTAGGGAACGAACGATGGGGTAGGGAACGAACAATGGGGTAGGGAACGAACGATGGGGTAGGGAACGAACGATGGGGTAGGGAACGAATAATGGCGTAGGGAACGAACAATGGGGTAGGGAACGAACAATGGGGTAGGAAATGAATAATAGCGTAGGGAAGGAATGATGGGGTTGGGAACAATGGGGTAGGGAACGAATAATGCCGTAGGGAACAATGGGGTAGGGAAGGAACGATGGTGTAGGGAAGGAACGATGGTGCAGGGAAGGAGCCATGGGTTAGGGAACGATGGCGTAAGGAAGGAATGATGGGGTAGGAAAGGAACGATGGGGTAGGGAAGGATGGCATAAGGAAGGAATGATGGGGTAGGAAAGGAACGATGGGGTAGGGAAGGATGGCATAAGGAAGGAATGATGGTGTAGGGAAGGAACGATGGGGTAGGGAAGGACCGATTGGGTAGGGAACGATGGCATGAAGAAGGAATGATGGGTTAGGGAACGATGGCGTAAAGAAGGAATGATGGGGTAGGGAACGTTGGATTTCACCTCAACACCACAACACGTGGATCGTACATCACCAGGCAGGACAGTGCTTTGTATTTTTACTTGTGATGTGACGCTGGGCTGAACAGTACAGGAGTTACATCCAGGTAAATGTATGAGATCGGTATGATTAATGTCGTATTGTGACTTAAGTATTGTGATAACATTGTATCGTGACGATATAGAATGCTGGACGAACCAATCATAATGTCAATGATCTGTGATTGGTCCAGACGTAACAATATTGTATTTTTAGAAAAGGAATACATCTTCTATTCTTTGAGTATTTAAATGTTCATTTTAATAATAAGAAATAAAAGTTAAGAAAATACATGTTCTACCAATTTATTTAGGAGTGACCCAGACCTGTTTAGGTCTACCCATTAAGGGTGTAACGCTACATATCCCTAACAGACGTTTTTGGTTCAGGATCTCGCTAAAGCACATCACACCATGTGACCAAGCAGCTGATTTACGACGAACTCAAACGGAGCATTAATGAGTTGAACCAGCAAAGATCTGGCAGCAGCAGCTGCTGGTTGGTTTGGGCCAGTTAGCTGGTTAATCAGTCGAACTGAATGCCAATGACAGTTAAACTGAGGTCGGGTTCATCTGAGGATACACTTTAAACATTTAACTTATGACGGCTTCACCTGAATGTGTTGATTAGCTGAAGGAAACATAAACAGACTGGAGGGCGAGTCCTTCTCCTCGCAGCATTCAGGCTCCTCCCACTGCAGAGTCACACCGAGACAAAGTGACCAATGTTAGAGTGTATCGCTGCGTATGTGTGACCTCACTCCGTCGTAGACGGACAGAATCAACGTGTACGTTCAAAGAGCTACAATGAGCCTTCACATTTGCATTTTGGTTGAGAATCTACAGGTCTGATGACAGAGGTTCACACAGAAATACTTTGTTGATCACCATTAGATATTTCTGTGATTTATTTACTGACAATATATCTGTATTTAAGTGCCTTAAGTAACTGTTAAAATAGGAATTATTTACAACTGTTGAATGTTAACTTAACCAAAAAAACATATTTTCTGCTGTGTCTTGTTTTCCCTAATGTACTGCAAAATGTGCCAAACTGTGATCCAAAAACCAGAGGTATTAACCAAACCGTTAGGCCTGTTAGACCCAGACCCATTAGGCCTGTTAGGGCCAGGCCTGTTACTACTACATAGGTTGAGACCACTAAACTACATAGTTAGGTTGAGACTTAACTAGGGGTGTCAACGTCTACACATGTAAACGGGTACACGGATAATAAATCATAACCACTTAGAAAAATCAATAACCATTTACACGTCATTTTTCCTCCTCCTCGTTTATTTCTCACCAATATATACGCCTATAGTATTTTTAGGGGTGATAATGTTGCCTGAAAAATTAACTAACTATACAATTAAAGCTCTAGTCTACGATTTGAAAGGTTTGAAAAAAGCACCCCCCCCCCCACACACACACCCCTCCCCTCTGTGCTCCTCCGAGCTCTATCGTTCTCCCTCGCAGCCTCCCACCTCCCTCTTATTTTACGAAAATAGTTCACCGAAATGTGTTTCTGAAAACATTTTAGGCGAGAAATAAGCTATGCAGTTGCTGAATCCGTCTTTATTTTAGATCGACAACGGTCAGTTTAAAAGATTTGAGAGTTTGCGGGCGGCGGCGCCGTCTCTGGAATCTTGCCGCTCCGCGACGGCATTACACGGCTTCTTACATAGACAATGAATGGGAACATTCCCTCCGCTATGAACTCAGGCAGGACGCCGTTTAGTTTCTACTTCCACAACATGTATAAAGCACTAATAGTGTTTATTACGGCCATGAATGATGAAACATTATTGGTGTAAATACAGCGGGTGCCGGTCGGATTTCTCTCTCACCCCGACTGCAGTACGTCCCCGATCCCAAACTGCTCGGCCATCGCTCTCCACAATTAGGCAATTAACCAGCCCTCATTCAAAACTAATCGAATAGCCCTGGCATACATGATGGGGCACAATGTTACATTGAAAAAAAACCTGCGGCCACAGCCAGTGTCGCGTGACTTCAAGTTGACTCCGGGACGCGATGGCGGCGAAAAGCAAGCTCACACCCCCATAGACGTCGGAACTAGGGGTGCAGCCGCTCTCATCCGCCCCCCATAAGCCTCCCTGCAGCATCCGAGCGCTCTTTCACAGCCTTGCGCAGGTTGAAAACCTGGCTGCGCAACACTGAAGCAGGAGAGACTTACGCATTTGGCCATTTTGAATGCACATAGTGACCTTTTGGATGAATGTGATGTTTCGACCCTGCTTGAAGAAACGGAAAACGACTCGTTAACTGACATTAGATATTGTGTTCATGAATGGAAATCGGGGATGAAATAACTGATATTGACGCCTTCCGGGTCATTAAAAAAGACGTACGGCAAAATCTGGAATGAAAAATGGCACTGTTATTTCATCCCTGAATCCCATTCATAAACACAATATCTAATATCAGTTAACGAGTCGTTTTCCGTTTCTCATTTTCCGTTTAACGAATAATGGGATACGAGTCATTTTTCCGTTTTTCGTTCTTTTATTTTGAAGTGAAAAACGGGAAACGACTCGTTATCCGTTTTCCGATTGTCGACTTCAAAATGAAAGTCATATGGCCGCAACGTCCACGGTCCGTTTATCCAGTCTAGTGCGTTAATCATTGTGTGCGTCTCTCCCCGACCCTCCCAGAAAATAGTTCTGACGTCCATGGACACCCCTCGTCTAAAGTACATAGTTAGGTTGAGACTAAACGACATATTTAGGTTGAGACTAAACGACATAGTTAGGTTGAGACTAAACGACATAGTTAGGTTGAGACTAAACGACAGTTAGGTTGAGACTAAACGACATATTTAGGTTGAGACTAAACGACATAGTTAGGTTGAGACTAAACGACATATTTAGGTTGAGACTAAACGACATAGTTAGGTTGAGACTAAACGACATAGTTAGGTTGAGACTAAACGACATATTTAGGTTGAGACTAAACGACATAGTTAGGTTGAGACTAAACGACATAGTTAGGTTGAGACTAAACGACATAGTTAGGTTGAGACTAAACGACATAGTTAGGTTGAGACTAAACGACATAGTTAGGTTGAGACTAAACGACATAGTTAGGTTGAGACTAAACGACATAGTTAGGTTGAGACTAAACGACATAGTTAGGTTGAGACTAAACGACATAGTTAGGTTGAGACTCAACTACATAGTTAGGTTGAGACTCAACTACATAGTTAGGTTGAGACGACTAAACTACGTAGTTAGGTTGAGACGACCAAACTAAATAGTTAGGTTGAGACTAAACTACATAGTTAGGTTGAGACTAAACTACATAGTTAGGTTGAGACTAAACTACATAGTTAGGTTGAGACGACTAAACTACGTAGTTAGGTTGAGACGACCAAACTAAATAGTTAGGTTGAGACTAAACTACATAGTTAGGTTGAGACTAAACTACATAGTTAGGTTGAGACTCAACTACATAGTTAGGTTGAGACGACTAAACTACGTAGTTAGGTTGAGACGACCAAACTAAATAGTTAGGTTGAGACTAAACTACATAGTTAGGTTGAGACTAAACTACATAGTTAGGTTGAGACTAAACTACATAGTTAGGTTGAGACGACCAAACTAAATAGTTAGGTTGAGACGACCAAACTAAATAGTTAGGTTGAGACTAAACTACATAGTTAGAATAGTTTAATTTGGATTAAAATGATGCTGAAATAGAAAAAGAAACTCAACCAAACTATGCGGTTCTAATGGGACCCCCACATCGGTCTCCTGGTTAAAGTCCTCCACCCAGACCTCCTCCCCATGTGGACTTCGAGGACTCAAACATCCCCCACAGACGACTTCACTTCACGACGTTGTTGGGAACATCATTTAAAGGAGAGCAGGCTGAACAACTGAAAAACTCTTCTTCCGTCTGCACTTTTCCCACATGGTTTCCAACGTGGCCGCTTTCATTATGAACTGTAATGAGCTAGTTTCACATGTGAACGCCTTTATGCTAAGCTAAGCTAAGACCCTCCAGCCTCCAGCACACACAGGCAGGAGTCTGCATCAGCTGGTCTGAACTCATCTGTTAATGAACAAACGAAGGCCGCTGTAAAGAACTACAACCAGGCTTCACCGCAGCGTGACATCACCCAGCGAGATGCCGCATTGGCCAATCACATGCATGTAAGCCCGCCCCCCCCGGCAAGTTATTTAGTGATACAAACGGCGTGTTTTCTACAGTTTATCTCAGTGAACAAACATGGAATGATCGCCACGGTGATACGTTGTAGAGGAAGTATCAGCCGGCTCTCTGCAGGCAGACGTGTCACTCAAACTGGACTTCCTGTGCTGGGTTTAATACGTGTGCATGACAGGTCTGAGATCAGCCTGCAGGCCAAACTACTGAACACAACACAGGCTGCAGTGGAGCCGTCGGACGGCGGGGTCAGACTGCAGCCGAGTTCCTGAGCCGGCCGGACTCGCCTGCAGAGCAACATCAGTTAATAATAGAATATCACAGAGAGGAGAAAACACCTGCATGCACACATGAACCAGGCTGTCAGGCAGTAAAACGTCCTGTCTGTCTGACCTCCGCCTGTCTGTCTACCTGTCTGTCTGTCTATAGGCAGCAGACACACCTCTCTCGGCTGTATATGGCTCTGAGGCGGTTGCATAACGCAGCCTAGTTTCTAACCAACTTACAGTAAACAGCAGCCTATAAGGGGGGGGGGGGGGGGGGGGAATCCGACTCTCACATTAACTGTTGCAAAGCGGATCAGCCCGTATGAACCCCCCCGGCCTGCTGACGGCCGTACGTGTCCCAGCAGAACCAGGTGGAACCCAGTAGAACCCGGTGGAACCCGCGGACGGCTGGTTTCCACCGTGGTTCTGTCTCAACAGGTTGCCTCCTGCCTCAGTGACACGTGTGGCCAAACTTCTGTCCCGCTACCCCCCTCGCCCTCCTCCCCCCCCGGTCCCAAGGCGCTCCCCTCCGGGGTGACAGCTCCACAAACTCCCCCGAAACTAAGTCCCGGATCGTGTCAGCCCGGATAAAGTGCCCCCAAACCCGGCCCCGAGTCCAACTCCCAGCTGCTCTGCGAGCTAGTTAGCATGCTAGCGGTGTGTGAGTGAGCGAGTGTTGACGGAGCGCATAAGTTGGGAGTTAGCAGCGGAGACAAACACGGGCGAATCCGAATAAAAGTGCTTTGGCTCGATCGGAACGGCCCGGAACGGCGGCGTGCGGAGCCCCGGCGTTGTTGTTACCTGCCGGGCCCTCTGTAGAACGTCGGCCAGGCCGTCTGACTTCAGCCCCGGCTGGTTCATCGAGGCCTGTCCCTGCACCAGCTCCGCCATCATAGCGCCACTTGCTAGCCGTTAGCTGTTAGCTGGATTAGCTCGGGCTGCTAACTGTGCTGAGGCTGCCGTCAGAGAGCGGTGAGAGGGCGCGAGGTGTCACTCCGCCGGCGTTTCAGGAGACCGAGAGGAAGTAGATCCCTGAAACCCGACCCGCCGGTCACACAACAACCGGTCGGAGTTCACAGACGCGACGTCGTCTGAAAAGCTGTTTTTCTTGTTTTTGGGAGGATT
>NC_139936.1:604860-609860 GCF_963514095.1 Eutrigla gurnardus | reverse complement strand
CTCCGTGTTTTCTCCAGGTTCTCTCTGTGTTTTCTCCAGGTGCTCTCAGTGTTTTCTCCAAGTTCTCTGTTTTTGCCATTTTCTCTCCCCATTTTCTCCAGGTTCTCTCTGTGTTTTCTCCAGGTTCTCTCTCTGTGTTGTCTCCCTGTTTTCTCCAGGTTCTCTCAGTGTTTTCTCCAGGTTCTCTCAGTGTTTTCTCCAAGTTCTCTGTTTCTCCATTTTCTCTCCCCATTTTCTCCAGGTTCTCGCCATGTTTTCTCTGTTTTCTCCAGGTTCTCTCAGTGTTTTCTCCAGGCTCTCTCATGTTGTCTCCGTGTTTTCTCCAGGTTCTCTCCATGTTGTCTTCCTGTTTTCTCCAGGTTCTCTCAGTGTTTTCTCCAGGTTCTCTCCATGTTCTCTCTGTGTTTTCTCCAGGTTCTCTCTGTGTTTTCTCCAGGTGCTCTCAGTGTTTTCTCCAAGTTCTCTGTTTTCACCATTTTCTCTCCCCATTTTCTCCAGGTTCTCTTCATGTTGTCTCCCCATTTTCTCCAGGTTCTCTCTGTGTTTTCTGCAGGTTCTCTCCATGTTCTCCAGGTTATCTCTGTGTTGTCTGTCAGACAGACAGACAGACAGACAGACAGCTTCCAGCCTCCATTCACTCACACACTTAATTTATTTGAAGTTTTAATGTAATTATTAAGTCTTTTGGGGCAACAGCTCTTTGTGTCTCGGGTGTCCCTACTCTGTGTCCCCCCCGGCCCCCCGTGTCCCCGCTCCACAACCATGTAGTCCGTGTTGTGGTGTCATAAAAGGTGCAGTGGGGGGGTCAGCAGCAGATGGATAGCAGATTAGCACCACCCGTTACTCCCCATTCTCCACACTGCCTGCCTTTCTTCTGCACAAAAGTTTCTCTCTTGTCTCCCTAAGTCCCCCCCATCCCCGACTCCTCCCCCCCATCCCCGACTCCTGCCCCCCCCATCCCGGACTCCCTCCCCCCCAATCACCTCCCTTAAGCCTCTTTTATTGCTCATTTCAGCGCGATAAAGACGAGGCAGTGCGCCTCCTCGGCCAGAAAGCAGCCGTAATGAATTCATAGGCTGTAAAGGCCTTGATCCTCCAGCGCCCCCCCACCCCCGCCTGAGGGGGGGGGGCTATTGTTTACGAGTATATTGGCTTGTCTATTACCCCCCCCCACACACACACACCGCCGCTGAAAAGAGCCATTTGATAAAGACCCCCCCCCCCCATAAACACACACTTTCATTCACACTCTCTCTCTCACACACACACACACACACACACACACACACACACTCACTCTCTCTCTCACACAGAGCCCTACAACAGTAACAGAAGGTGGCGAGTCTGCGACAAAGACAGGCCATGAAATTCAATTAGCAGTTTTGAAACTGTGTTTGTGTGTGTGTGTGTGTGTGTGTGTGTTCACTCAGCAGGTCTGGATCACTTGTCTCTTTAACAGCCTCACGTGCTAATAGGTGAACTGTTCCTCTAACTGTCACTTCTTATCCCTTCAAATACAATAATAATAATAAAGCTGATAGTGATAATAATATGAATGATAATAATAACAATATTAATAATAAAGCTGATAGTGATAATAATATGAATGATAATAATAACAATAATAATAAAAAAGCTGATAGTGATAATAATATGAATGATAATAATAAATAATAATAATAAAACTGAAAGTGATAATAATATGAATGATAATAATAAATAATAATAATTCAACTGAAAGTGATAATAATATGAATGATAATAATAAATAATAATAATTCAACTGAAAGGGATAATAATATGAATGATAATAATAACAATAATAAAAAAACTGATAGTGATAATAATATGAATGATAATAATAATAAATAATAATAATAATGCTGACAAAAATAATCATACAAACAAAAATAACCATCGTCATAATATCTAACACAATGCTTATTATAAATCCAATAAATATGTTTCTATAACAATAACTCAAATCCAGTTCCAGGTCCTGGTCCCATGGGTCCATGTGGACTCGGACTGGAACATTAGAGTGTGTGTGTTTGGAGGAAGCAGCTGATAGACCTGTAAACCTGCTTCATCACCACCGAGTCCTGGTCCAGGATCTCTGTTGGTTCTGGACTAATGAGTGTGTTCATTAAATGTTCATTATCAGTTCAAGAGTCAATAGAACCCCCCCCCCCCCCCCCCCCCATCTCTACCAGGAGGAGTCTAACATCACTACAGCAGGTACTAAATACCAGCTGCTCTTTGTGCTGCGACAATACGTGTGTGTGTGAGGCGTTTAGGGTCAGACCGTAAAAATGTGTCCATCTGTCTGTGTGGAGTCTCACAGCTGTGTCCTCGGAGGGAGGAGTGTGTGTTAGTGTGTGTATTAGTGTTGACTAATGAGTGTGTATTGTGTTGGCGTCCATTAGGAGTCACGGTGTGTTAGCTGATCTGAGTCAATGATGTTGAGAGTGTGTGTGTGAGAGTGTGTATGTGTGAGTGTGTATGTGTGAGTGTGTGAGAGTGTGTGAGAGTGTGTATGTGTGTGTGTGTGTATGTGAGAGTGTGTATGTCTGAGTGTGTGAGAGTGTGTATGTGTGAGTGTGTGAGAGTGTGTATGTGTGTGTGTGTGTATGTGAGAGTGTGTATGTGTGATCGTGTGTGAGTGTGTATGTGTGTGTGTGTGTATGTGAGAGTGTGTATGTGTGATCGTGTGTGAGTGTGTGTGAGTGTGTGTGTGTGTGTGTGTGTGTGTGAGTGTGTGTGTGTGTGTATGTGAGAGTGTGTATGTGTGTACGTGTGATCGTGTGTGTGTGTGTGTGTGTATGTGAGAGTGTGTGTGTGTGTGTGTGTATGTGAGAGTGTGTATGTGTGATCGTGTGTGAGTGTGTGTGAGTGTGAGTGTGTGTGTGTGTGAGTGTGTGAGAGTGTGTATGTGTGTGTGTGTGTGTGTGTGTATGTGAGAGTGTGTATGTGTGAGTGTGTGAGAGTGTGTATGTGTGTGTGTGTGTATGTGAGAGTGTGTATGTGTGAGTGTGTGAGAGTGTGTATGTGTGTGTGTGTGTGTGTGTGTATGTGAGAGTGTGTATGTGTGATCGTGTGTGAGAGTGTGTATGTGTGTGTGTGTGTGTATGTGAGAGTGTGTATGTGTGAGTGTGTGTATGTGAGAGTGTGTATGTGTGTGTGTGTGTGTGTGTGTATGTGAGAGTGTGTATGTGTGATCGTGTGTGAGAGTGTGTATGTGTGAGTGTGTGAGAGTGTGTATGTGTGTGTGTGTGTATGTGAGAGTGTGTATGTGTGATCGTGTGTGAGCGTGTGTGTGTGTATGTGTGTGTATGTGAGAGTGTGTATGTGTGTGTGTGTGTATGTGAGAGTGTGTATGTGTGAGTGTGTGTGAGTGTGTGTGTGTGTGTGTGTGTATGTGTGATCGTGTGTGAGTGTGTGTGTGTGTGTATGTGAGAGTGTGTATGTGTGATCGTGTGTGAGTGTGTGTGTGTGTGTGTGTGTATGTGAGAGTGTGTATGTGTGAGTGTGTGAGAGTGTGTATGTGTGTGTGTGTGTATGTGAGAGTGTGTATGTGTGAGTGTGTGAGAGTGTGTATGTGTGTGTGTGTGTATGTGAGAGTGTGTGTGAGATTAAACTGAATGAAGTGAGACAGTTTGAATTAAGTCTATTAGCTTCTGTTTGTTTTGTCTTTATAGATGTGAATATAATAATATAAAATTATAATTGTCCTGATATTATTTTATCAATATTATATTATTATATAGTATTGTTTTTTCTAAAATAATAATATATAATAAAATGATATGTTATTATTTTAGAAAGAAATATAATGATATTATTATATATAATAATTTTTTCTAAAATACCTTTGAGATCAAATCCTGACTTCCCTGTAAAACAACGTATGCTGACATCATCTCGTAATGACCAATAATATCATGACGTCCATCCATCAACCAATCAATCACTACAACACTAGAACCCTGTGTTCTCTGCATGCGTGGGTTCGAATCCCACCCTCACTGACCAGCAACTTAAATGTGCCACGTTTACACGTTTCCGATGTTCCTCCGTCCACACTCTGGACTCACCAGAACCGTACGTCCCGGTTCTGGAGCAGGACTCTCCTTATCAATCAGACAGGATCAATCAGACAGGATCAATAGGCGCACTGAGACGACAAACAAGCAGAACACAGACTATGCTGCTACTCCACGGACCGGCACCGGGAGTGGGAATCGCTGGTCCCGGTCCCGGTCCGGGGGACCCGGCAAAAGGACTGGGAACATCCTGCATGAACGCTGTGATGTTCTGGAAGAACTTTCATTGATGTTTCTTCCCCCTAGTGGTAGTTGGTAGTAAGTCCTTCTCCCTGCTACTGATTCCATTGGTTGGCATAGTCATGTGACACAGCGAGGTCATATTGTGTTATGTTAGATGTGAGTACAATGAGCAGACGCCGGCCTCCTGCTGAAGGAACTTTCTTTCTATTCTTCTCCTCACAGACATGTCAGCTCGTTACTGTAACTTCTCCGTCAGACGAAGTTTCCTTCAAGGCCAATCAGAGAACAGAAATCTGCATCATGAAGAGAGAGAGTGTTTGTGTGATTGGTGAAGCGACGGAAGCTTCTTTGTTCCGTTCTGTGTTTCTGCTCACAAACACACCTGAGCTCTTTGTGTCCACGCGCTTTGTCTGCTGATGGAAACGTCTGTTTCTCGTTGAGACCCTGAACACAACATCTGTTGTTGTTCTCCACCAGATCCACCAATCACAGCTGCTCTTCCTCTTTTTCCTCTTCTTCCTCTTCCACCCTCTCCTTCCTCTTCTTCTTCCACCTTTTTCTTCTTCCTCTTCATCTTCTGCCTCTTCTTCTTCCAACTTCTTCTTTTTCCTCTTCTTCTTCTTCATTTTCCACCTTCCTCTTTCTTGTCTCCTCGTCATAATGAATCTGTGTCAGATCCTGCCGACGGCTCTCAAGTCTCACACATTCAACCTG
>NC_139936.1:547360-597360 GCF_963514095.1 Eutrigla gurnardus | reverse complement strand
CTCTTTCATCGTTTTTAACTTTAAATCGTTCTTCACATTTCTGATGGCGGTCAAGGTTACTGACACGCAAAGGCTGCTGGGAAATCACAGCGTCTCCCATTTAAACCTCACAGAAGCTTTTAGTGTTCCACCTCTGACACACACACTGACTCACTTATATGTATATACACACACATTTATATATATACACACTCTCTCTCTCTCTCACTCACACACACACACTTTAAGTCTAATTGGTCTTTGAACCTGAAAACATTTAATATCTCTTTAAATCTTTTCATCTGCTTTTTATTTACTATTTTATTTCATTTATGTCTTCATTTAAACAGAAATATTTGTTTGTTTATTTATTATTATTGTCATATTTTTACCCAGATTATCAGTGATGTCAAAATAAACAATATCGGATTATTGTTTATTTCTGACTTCACAAAAACTAAACATGACTATTCTAATATTATAACATAGTATTATATTACTTTGATGAATATTGTGAATATTATAATATAATACAATAATCATATATAATAATCATATTATTATATAATATTTCTATATAATAATAGAATAATATTATTTTATAATGATATCATATAAAGATGAGCAGAACAATTATAACAAGATAACACATTAATTAAAATCTTTTCCGGTTCTGTTTTAAATGTTTTTCAGTTTTTCATCTTCACGTTTTATTCTTTCAGAGAAGACAGGGAACGACGTGAGCACCATCTAGTGGCGACGCTGCTGCTCAGCAACATTACAACTATAATAATAAAAACCTTTCACAAGATTTATAGACACTTACATTATTATCATTTAATATATTATAACATCAAAACATATAGCAGTATAAAATATTAGATAGACATCGAATAGCAAAACAGTAAAAAATGATCTATAAGAGAATCAAATATTAGATAAAATATGATATATTATAAAAGTATTGAATATTTTAGATAATAATAATACAAATAATAATGTTTTATAACATGATATTGTAAGAGCTGACTAATGTTGATCTGTATTACACTCAACAAAAATATAAACGCAACACTTTTGTTTTTGCTCCCATTTTTCATGAGATGGACTTAAAGATCTAAAATTCATTCCAGATACACAATATTACCATTTCTCTCAAACTTTGTTCACAAATCAGTCTAAATGTGTGATAGTGAGCACTTCTGCTTTGCTGAGATAATCCATCCCACCTCACAGGTGTGCCACATCAAGATGCTGATCTGACATCATGATTAGTGCACAGGTGTACCTTATACTGCCCACAATAAAAGGCCACCCTGAAATGTGCAGTTTTGTCTCACAGCAAAATGCCACAGATGCCACAAGCATTGAGGGAGCGTGCAATTGGCATGCTGACAGCAGGAATGTCAACCAGATCTGTTGCTCGTGCATTGAATGTTCATTTCTCCACCATAAGCCGTCTCCAAAGGCGTTTCAGAGAATATGGCAGTACATCCAACCGGCCTCACAACCGCAGACCTCCACATCCAGCAGGTTCACCTCCAAGATCGTCTGAGACCAGCCACTCAGACAGCTGCTGAAACAATTGGTTTGCATAACCAAACAATTTCTGCACAAACTGTCAGAAACCGTCTCAGGGAAGCTCAACTGCATGCTCGTCGTCCTCATCGGGGTCTTGACCTGACTCCAGCTCGTCGCCGTAACAGACTTGAGTGGGCAAATGCTCACATTCGATGGCGTCTGGCACGTTGGAGAGGTGTTCTCTTCACGGATGAATCTCGGTTTACATTGTTCAGGGCAGATGGCAGACAGCGTGCGTGGCGTCGTGTGGGTGAGCGCTTTGCTGATGTCAATGTTGTGGATCGAGTGGCCCATGGTGGTGGTGGGGTTATGGTATGGGCAGGCATCTGTTATGGACGAAGAACACGGGTGCATTTTATTGATGGCATTTTGAATGCACAGAGATACCGTGATGAGATCCTGAGGCCCATTGTTGTGCCATACATCCATGAACATCACCTCATGTTTCAGCAAGATAATGCACGGCCCCATGTTGCAAGGATCTGTACACAATTCTTGGAAGCTGAAAATGTCCCAGTTCTTGCATGGCCAGCATACTCACCGGACATGTCACCCATTGAGCATGTTTGGGATGTGCTTGACCGGCGTATACGACAGCGTGTACCAGTTCCCACTAATATCCAGCAACTTCGCACAGCCATTGAAGAGGAGTGGACCAACATTCCACAGGCCACAATTGACAATCTGATAAACTCTATGCGAAGAAGATGTGTTGCACTGCATGAGGCAAATGGTGGTCACACCAGATACTGACTGGTTCTGAGTCCCCAGACCCCCAATAAAGCAAAAAAAATGCACATTTCAGGGTGGCCTTTTATTGTGGGCAGTATAAGGTACACCTGTGCACTAATCATGATGTCAGATCAGCATCTTGATGTGGCACACCTGTGAGGTGGGATGGATTATCTCAGCAAAGCAGAAGTGCTCACTATCACACATTTAGACTGATTTGTGAACAATGTTTGAGAGAAATGGTAATATTGTGTATCTGGAATGAATTTTAGATCTTTAAGTCCATCTCATGAAAAATGGGAGCAAAAACAAAAGTGTTGCGTTTATATTTTTGTTGAGTGTATATATTGACATGTTTGATATAAGTTATTGGAGAATAATGATAAACTGCATCAGGACTCGTCCACGTGGTCGGCATGGCGACGGAGGACAGGAAGACAGGGGGAAAGGGATACAGGAGGACAGGACAACAGGGAGACCCGAGGACAGGGAGACCGGAGGACAGAGTGAAAAGAGACGGACAAAAGAGCAGAATGTTGCTTTGAAAAAGGTCAAAGAGCCGAAAGAAAACATTCAATATTCAGTCAGACACACACACACACACACATACACACACACACAGTGACCAGTGCGTTTCGTCCAGGTCCTCTAATAACCAGCAGACTGCAGCCAAGGGCAGCACCTGAACTCACCACACACACACACACACACACACACACACACACACACACACACACACACACACACACACACACACACACACACACACACACACACACACACAGCAATTATGAGTTATTGATTTCTGCACAGAGCAGCAGCTGGAACTGAGGACTGTGTGGGGGGGGGGGGGGGGGGGCTAACGCTATCAGAAACTGCTTGTTTGGGTCGGCATGGAGACGGACTGTGGTTTTAAATAAAGATGTGTTTGAATATGCTGTTTACTTGGTGATGAAGATGATGAAGAGCAGTGTGTTCCTGCTGCTGCAACGCCCCCTGGCTGTAAACTGAAGAGGTGTGGCTTTAATGAGGCCAGGGGGCAGGGCCTAAACGCCGGTGCTCAGCATCACCACTAGAGGGTGCCAGAAGGAACATGACATGGAACACAAACAGAGTCTGAACTGATTTATTAAACATCTTCTACAAAAACACCAGAGAAAAGTCTGAGTTCACTTGGTCACCACTTTATAGACAAACAGGAAACGGCCGACGAGTCAGCAGGACTGAAACAGTAAACGGAACAGCTCCACCTGCTGGACACGGCCAGTCGTTACGACGATAACAGCAACCAATGACGCGGCCGATTTCTGATGTTTCAGCTTTAAAGTGAAGCAGCTGCGTTCGTCATGTGACACGGAGACGAGAGTAATCTGAAGTTATCCTGAAGTTACCCTGAGGATTATCTGAAGTTAACCTGAAGTTGAACTAAATATTATCTGAAGTTAACCTGAAGTTGAACTAAATATTATCTGAAGTTAACCTGAAGTTAAAATAAAGATTATCTGAAGTTAACCTGAAGATTATCTGAAGTTAACTTGAAAATAATCTGAAATTCATTTTAAGATAATATGAAATTAACCTGAAACTAATCTGAAGTTAATTTGCAGATAACCTGAAGATAATCTGAAATTAATCTGAAGTTAACCTGAAGATAATCTGAAGTTAACTTGAAGATAATCTGAAATTAACCTGAAGCTAATCTGAAGATAATTTGAAGTTAACCTGAAGATAATCTGAAGATAATCTGAAGTTAACTTGAAGATAATCTGAAATTAACCTGAAGCTAATCTGAAGATAATCTGAAGTTAACCTGAAGATAATCTGAAGATAATCTGAAGTTAACCTGAAGATAATCTGGGTATGTTGAACCAACCTCGGTGCTGCGTTTGTGGTGATTGTAAACGACGTCCAGGTAAAATGATTATTGATTATCTGACTGATTGATCAGCAGGTGGAGCTGGAGGAGTGAAGAGCGCCCTCTGCTGGACCACAAGCTCAAACATCATCACCGTGTTAAAATTAATGTTGTCTATTTTCTTGGGAACATTTGAATATGTTCACAGTAAGAGTTCAGGCCATATTTCAAAATAAAAGCATCGTGTGCTGAAGTGAACTGATGTAGCATTACCCTCCTCTCTGCCGTCCAGCTGGTCTTCCTGGTTCTGACCTCAGCCCCCCCCCCCCTCACCACTCCTTCTTCTTCTCGTCCATGGAGACCCCCCCGGGCCCCAGGGCCACCACCAGCAGCAGGCCTCCGATCACCGACGTGGTCTGGAAGAAGTCGTACTTGAGGAAGTCGTGCATGGGCTTGTAGGACGGGACGCTCCAGAAGGCGTTGAAGGTGACGTTGATGCAGAGCAGCCAGACCACCAGAGTCAGGGCCGCCAGCTTGGTCTTGTAACCCACGGCAACCAGCACGATGAGGGCCGAGCCCACCAGGTTCTGCAGGACCTGCACACACGAGACCGAAGACATGAGTCCAGGTCAGGACCGGAGGTGTGTGTGTGTGTGTGTGTGTGTACTCACACTGAACAGACTGAGGTCAAAGTGCAGCAGCGTGGTGAACATGAGGATGAGGAGGACTCTTCCTCCCAGTTGGAGGAGGTGCTTCGGAGAACTCTGCCGATTCAGAGAAGGAACTCCTGCAAACACACTGCGCGCCTCCTCACGACCCTCCGCCAGGAGGAGCAGGAGGCCCCCGCCCAACGCCAGGTTCCTGGGGGAGGAGGAGGGAGGAGGGAGAAGGAGGGAGGAGGAGGAGGGAGGAGGAGGAGAAGGAGGAAGGAGGAGGAGGAGAAGGAGGGAGGAGGAGGAGGGAGGAGGAGAAGGGAGACAAACTTCTGGTATGAACATTGTCTTTCATCTGGACACTCACACTCGTTCTCAGTTTGTTTCCAACAGATGAAACATTGAGTGGATCTCCAGACTCTGTTGTCATGGAGATGAGACTGTAGATGAACCTACAAAGGTCAAAGGTCACAGACTCACCTCATCAGGAACTTTGGGTCCCACAGGATGCTGTAGGCCAGGGTCTGCAGAGAGGAGGACCAGGATACTTAGATACAGGACTCTGAGGGTCCCAGGACTCTAGGGGTCCCAGAACTCTGGGAGTCCCAGGACTCTGGGGGTCCTAGGACTCTGAGGGTCACAGGACTCTGGGGGTCCCAGGACTCTGAGGGTCACAGGACTCTGGGGGTCCCAGGACTCTGGGGGTCCCAGGACTCTAGGGGTCCTAGGATTCTGAAGGTCACAGGACTCTGAGGGTCCCAGGACTCTAGGGGTCCTAGGATTCTGAGGGTCACAGGACTCTGGGGGTCCCAGTTGGTGTGTGGGTGTGTGTGTGTACCTGCAGACCGATGACCCCAAACAGAGCGTAGCAGGCGATCTGAACAAAGTTCCTGCTGAGGATCAACAGGCAGCCTCCTGCAGACAGACAGACAGACAGGCAGACGGACAGGTGTTATTGTATTATTATTATAGAATGTGGTGGGATGTGTGTGTGTATATATTACCCAGCTGCCCCAGCAGGTTCAGCAGGACGAAGGCGTTGGCGAGGAGGCGTCCGCAGCTCCAGGTGGACTCGATGTACTCGCTTTGCTCCGCCCACTGGAACCACATCCTGCAGCCGTCCTCCAGGAAGGTGCTGACCAGGCAGAGCCGGGCCGCGTGGGGCAGGTAGTGCTTTGTGCCCCGAAGGAACTGCAAGACCAGCACAGCCACAGTCAGGCCCCCTCCAATGGCGTCAGTAAAGCGAGGCTAATGTTAGCAAGCTAGGCTAACCAGCTTACAGTCAAACATGCAGCCACGTTTGGTTTGAACGCATTTGTGTGAATACAGTCGGAGGACGTCAACATGATGACATGACACATCAGTTCGTGGACGACAGCAGTTCTGCATTTTGGTCATCTCCATCTTGGTTTCTTGCAACCAGTAGAAGGAAGTGACCATATTTGGACTGTGGAGGAGCGACGGGTGGATCTGACGAACACAAGCAGCACCCTTACTGGATCTGGATGCATGTGGATTCTGGTGTGGAGCTGCTAACAAAGTTAGCTTCATAATTCAAAGTCAAATTTAGAGCTAAGTGTTAAAGTCATATTAGTAGCTAACTAGCATTGGTAGCATGGTAGTGACCTGTCAATCAGCAGGTAAGCCCCGCCCCTTAAAGCATCCCCTGCTTTCTGGTCTGGTGGACTCTAAATGGACCATAATGTACTAAATGAACATCATGTTGGATTGAAGAAGACTTGAAACTAGAGATTGAGACCACAAATTTAGGTTTACAATGTTTACATTTTCTCAGAGAGGGGGCGCCCCCTGGTGGCCAGCAGAGAGAATGGAGTTTCAAGGCACTTGAGTTATGGCATTACTTTTCAGAACCCAATGGTGAGACACAACATCTCAAAAAGGTCCGCAGCAATTGGTTGGGAGTTAGGAATACATTTTCAAACACATTAATAAATGCGATGTTGACGATTTGCAAATGTATACAGATTGTGAATATTATTAGTTCATGAAAATGTGAGTTTTGATTTACAAATGATGATGATATATGTGTGAACATTAGAGGCACAGAAACATACAGATATAATCACTGCAAAGTTTACTGAGATAATACAAACGCTGAAATCAAAGCGACGTAACGTGATGACGTAGTTCAGAAACACGTTCAACAACAAATCAAAGCTGCGCTTCATTTCCGTTTACGAGTTGCCGCGGGAGCACGTGACATAACGGGGTTGAAATTAATTTGTCAATACTTCAATGTTTAATTTCTGTGGTAGAAAGTGGCGGCAAACTCGTTAACTTCGCCGTAGCACCAGACTCCGTAGCACCAGACTCCGTAGAACCAGACTCCGTAGCACCAGACTCCGTAGAACCAGACTCCGTAGAACCAGACTCCGTAGCACCAGACTCCGTAGAACCAGACTCCGTAGAACCAGACTCCGTAGAACCAGACTCCGTAGCACCAGACTCCGTAGCACCAGACTCCGTAGCACCAGACTCCGTAGAACCAGACTCCGTTGGGAAATCCGTCAATTTAACAGACGGTTTCTGGTTCGCCGCTTCACAGCAGGTAACAAACACCTGAACACGACCAGCCGCTTCCTGGAGGCCGTTTCCTCCGTTCGGCTAACGTGTCACTGCCCATGACGTCACTCAAGACTTCACATCTACAACTTTGTTATGCACCCTTCCTCCAGAATTCAGATGTTGCAGAAGCGACTATTAGTAGTTAAACGGTGTGTAAATACGCGTTAACATCCGCGGAGAAGAGGAGTCACTTTCCCGTGTGTTGCGTGTTATTTCCGTTCTCTAACCCAGAAGGAGCCGCGGCTCACTTCGGCGTGCAGGTACGGAGACTAACCGGCTGTTTTGGTGTTTCAGTACGACTGAAGTACGGCACCAGCTGCACCCGCGACCCGCGCCGAGCTGCCGGCCGGAACTTTCACCGAAGTTCGCCTTGTTGTCGTGAAGACACCGACGGTGTAACGGGACCGTACGGACCGCGAGCCCCGCTCCCTAAAACGACCAGATATTTGAATGGAATTCTGAAGCGGGAGACACCGGGACCTACGCCGCCCGTGGCCGGGTCGGGGCGCGCTTTCCCCCGCGGGGAGCGGCTCACCTGGTCCGCTACATCCTCCGCCTGGCTCATCAGGTCTCCGTGTCCCATCGTAAGGCACTTCGGTGCGGACAGGCGGCTCCCAGCTCAGTTTCAAGTCCGGTCTGAAGGCTCCCTGCTCCGGCTGCTGCTGCTGCCGCCTCCCTCCGATCCCACAATCCTCCGCGCTGAGCGCACACAGCGCCCCCTACGGACGCGGCAGGGAGGAGCATGCCACGTGGACGACAGCGCTGAGCAGAGACGTTAAATTCAACATTACATTTTTATCATGTTGGATCAGAGACACGACGTTAAAAGACAACAACAGCCTGACAGGTGAAATGAGACAGACACCTGTCTGTCTGCCTGTCTGTGGTTGGACATAAGGTCTCACAGTAAACACATTTGATCAATTTAATAAAACATCAACAGCATATAACACATAAACAATAATAATAAGAAACATAATGATAAAACAATGATATTAAACCATAATAAAAATACAAATAATGTAAGTTGCCTTTATGGAATAATTACCAAATACACAATGACATATTACAGATTAAGATGAAACTTTATTGAGTCGTTGTTTACCAGCTGCAGCATCACGATGATGAATCAATCAATGATTCATATCAGAATAGAATAACGTTTTTATTCACTTGTTCTGGCTGCATTACAACATTTTTTTAAATAAATAATTGTGAGTTTCAGGTTTTCATTTCTATAACGAAGTTAACAAGAAAGTAAAATGCATCGTTCCTTTAAAGGAGTCATAACCTGGTTTTGTACGTATCCAGCCCCCCTTGGATCGCTTTGGATCAATTCGTAAAACTTATTAGAAAAAAAAAAAAAAAATTTAATCAAACATTGAGCTTGTTCTGACCCTTTTTCGTACCGCGATTTTATCACGCGAGATTACGCGCGAGGTTTTGACTGGTCCGGATGTGCATTGTATAATATGTAATGAGGCGCGCGTTGATTCGCCGCAGGAAGGACAGAGCCGGGGGGGCTTGCCTGCATGCAGACTCCAAAACATAATGGCGGCGCTTCGGCGATTTCAGGTAGCGGACGGGGCGGGGTTGGGTGGTGAAAGAGGGGTGGGCTTATGCAAGTAGCCGCCACGGTGACGTCACCGAAGGCGCAGAATCAAAATCTCGTGCTTTAGGAATGCACACCCTTGTGTGCTATTCCTGTTCGGAAAAAGAGCAGAAGCGAAAAAACGGCGCCACTTTCAAACTCCAGCCTTTCAGGCAAGTTTCAACTGAGGTCAAACACAGATATGCATGTTTTAACAAGAGAAATTGCGATTTCCTGGTGATGACTCCTTTAACAGAAACAGCTGTAGTTCCTCTCGCGGCCACCAGGTGTCAGCAAAGAGGACATGTGGTCCACGACAAAGCTGACCACATCTGTACCTGCAGAGTGTTCCTCTACTAGAACAGCTGGCAACTGATGAACTCAGACCATTGGACAGCAGGATGATGTCATCAGCTGGGTACACAGATGCATTGTGGGACACAGCGTGAGCGGGTCAGGATGCGTCCTGGTCTTCAGGTCTCCTCTGAGCTCTGTGGCTCTGAAACACAATGGCAGTGTGTTTATCTGGCTGAGAGAGAGAGAGAGAGAGAGAGAGAGAGAGAGAGAGAGAGAGAGAGAGAGAGAGAGAGTGAGTGTGTGTGTGTGTGTGTGTGTGTGTGTGTGTGTGTGTGTGTGTGTGTGTGTGTGTGTTACCTTCAGGTTGACGTAGTGTGTGTGTGTCCTGCAGTGTGTGTGTCGTGCTGTCATCTCTCTGTAGAAGAACTTGTTACACAGTCGACACAGGAAGCCAGAAACAGGAAGCACATAACTACTTCCTGTCGAGACAATTAGTTTTAATATTAATATACGTCAACACAAACAGACACACGCCGTCACCGTGACAACGCCCACTCCTTCTTCATGTTAAATGATCTACAGTTAGACAGCAGGGACTGTTACTATAGCAACCACAAGAACATACCATATATGGTTTGGGGGTCATACTCTTCCCCGTCTGTTTCCTGTGAGCCAGTCACCTGTAACACACACACACACACACACACACACACACACACACACACACACACACACACACACACACACACACACACACACACACACACACACACACACACACACACACACACACACACACACACACACACACACACACACGTTCATGATACTTTGAAATCTTTAATTAAAAAATGAACAGATGACATGGAAGAGGGTCTGCTCACCTCAATGTTGGGTTCTTCCTCTTCTCTTACACCTTCACCATCTTCTTCTTCAGCTACTTCTACCTCCTCATCCCCCTCATCCTCCTCCTCCTCCTCCCCCTCCTTGAAGCAGCCGATGGCATCCACAGTGATAAGCTCCTCCTCCTGCACCTCCTCCTGGTGCACCTGGAGGAGACGGACACAGAATCTCTCTCTTCAAGTTCTTTAGATCATCAGGTACTTGTACTTTGCTGTACTTCTATATTCTTGGTAATAAATCTGTTCTGATTCAGTATTATTGATACTACTAGTATTACTGGTACTAATACTATTATTGGTACTACTGGTACTGCTGGTACTACTGGTATTCTAGGCACTACTAGTGCTCCTGGTAGTGCAGGAACCGACCTGGTCCTTGTGTTCTGCAGACTTCATGTGCTCCACAAACTTCCTGGGCGTCCTGAAGTGACGTTTACACACCGGACAGAAGGGACGGCACAGCTGTTTACACATCTGGGGACCCAAACAAGCACTTCCTGTCACATCTTCACAATAAAAGCCTTCATTCACAAGTGGAAAGAATGACTCTTCTTACCAACTGAAGGCAGCTGTGTCTGTGATGTCATCACTGGCGTTTCTCACCTTGTGTTGTTTCGTCCGTCGATGGACGATGATGTCACCGCTGAAGTGAGTCCGACAGGTGTCACACCAGCGCTGCACATCAGGCCGACACCCCCTGGAGGACACAGGTGGACCCACGTGGGCTGGTTTACCACATCATAAAGTATTGATCTGTGATTTAATATCAATAACCAGATGAAAAGGATGCTGAAATAACTCCATCATGATGGTGATCAGTAAAAAGTGCTGAGTCATGCTTTGTTAGGTCTGTCTGCAAGACCACAAGATAACTACTGTTAAAACGCTTGTTCTCTGAATGGAGTCTGGTTGATGGTGCTAGGCTACGCTAACATTGTAGCTGCTCCATCAACACTCCATATAAGGTCATCTAGACATAAATACATCAGAGACCTTGTTGTTTGGACCACAGACAGTCTCTGGTTCCTCCATATAGTCTGGTCTGGTCTCTGGACTCATGTGTGCTACTATCTAGACCTCTGGGGGACCACAGACAGTCTCTGGTTCCTCCACATAGTCTGGTCTGGTCTCTGGACTCATGTGTGCTACTATCTAGACCTCTGGGGGACCACAGACAGTCTCTGGTTCCTCCACATAGTCTGGTCTGGTCTCTGGACTCATGTGTGCTACTATCTAGACCTCTGGGGGACCACAGACAGTCTCTGGTTCCTCCACATAGTCTGGTCTGGTCTCTGGACTCATGTGAGCTACTATCTAGACCTCTGGGGGACCACAGACAGTCTCTGGTTCCTCCACATAGTCTGGTCTGGTCTCTGGACTCATGTGAGCTACTATCTAGACCTCTGGGGGACCGCAGACAGTCTCTGGTTCCTCCACATAGTCTGGTCTGGTCTCTGGACTCATGTGAGCTACTATCTAGACCTCTGGGGGACCACAGACAGTCTCTGGTTCCTCCACATAGTCTGGTCTGGTCTCTGGACTCATGTGTGCTACTATCTAGACCTCTGGGGGACCACAGACAGTCTCTGGTTCCTTCACATAGTCTGGTCTGGTCTCTGGACTAATGTGTGCTACTATCTAGACCTCTGGGGGACCGCAGACAGTCTCTGGTTCCTCCACATAGTCTGGTCTGGTCTCTGGACTCATGTGTGCTACTATCTAGACCTCTGGGGGACCACAGACAGTCTCTGGTTCCTCCACATAGTCTGGTCTGGTCTCTGGACTCATGTGTGCTACTATCTAGACCTCTGGGGGACCACAGACAGTCTTTCTCTTGTGTCTGGTACCTGTCCTGCAGTGTGTGTGTGTTGATGGAGTGTGTCATCTCCCTCAGCTTCCTCAGGTGTTCTGGTCCTGTCATGTGATCCTGAAACACCTGCAGGGAGACACAGGTGACATCACAGACGTGACAGAGGAGTCCTCCTGTCTGTCTGTCAGCCGACCTGTCTGTCTGTCCGAACTCTCTGCTCTCACTGGTCTGCTGGATGGTGACCTGCAGTGACCTCACACTCTGTAGCTGACACACACACACACACACACACACACACACACACACACACACACACACACACACACACACACACACACACACACACACACACACACACACACACACACACCAATATCACCATGCTGACATCCATGAGTGATGTCATGAAATGAGATGACATCAAAGTGTGTCATCACCTCCGCTGCTCTGCTGTTGTCATTCTTCTCTGCTGACCCCTGCTGGTCTGGAGGAGGAGGTCTGGATGAAAGACCAGCTAACACACACACACACACACACACACACACACACACACACACACACACACACACACACACACACACACACACACACACAGTGTGATAACTCTCTCTCTCTCTCTCTTTCTATATAAATATATATATATATATATATTTCCAACTCTACTGACTGAGATCTGTAGAAACCAGTCCAGGTCCAGGACCAGGACTTGATCAGAGTACTGAAACACACCTGCTGTGGGGCAGCGCTCACTTCCTGGTTGACCACATGACCCTGAGACCTTCTCTCTATTGGTCAGAGCTGCAGCATCGTCAGATCTGAAGAACAAAAATACAGTTGATCCGTCAGTGATCAGTGATCCGTCAGTGATCCGTCAGTGATCAGTGATCTGTCAGTGATCCATCATCTATCAGGGTCATTCCGTGTCATTTCATCAAATGCCTCCCACCGGACCATCTCAGAATTTCTTGATAAAATTCTAGTACAAAGACACACTTGTTTAAGCCATTTTTAAACAGCAATATCTGGGTTACTATCTCACTTTCTACAGTTTATCTGTTACTAATAGCCTCCAAACCTGGAATATCAGGGGTGTAGCTCAATGATAACCTAGTATGGTAGGGACTTAAACTTCTCCCAAAATGTGGCTTGTTGAAATGAAGTAGCAAATTTGAAGAGTGGCTGAATTCCGTGTACCCTTCTTCTTTGGTTTTTCTGTTTCAAAACCAAATTAAAATAACAGAAAAAACAACTTTGTTTTTCTGTTATTTTGTTTTAAACCCAGAACGGAAAAACGGAAAAAACAGAATAACACAAAATCACACATTTTGTAGCTGTTATTCTGTTTTAAAACAAAAACAGAATAACGTGAAAATTAAGTTTTTTTTATTGTGCTATTTGGAAAATTTGGGGAATGCTGGGAGACTTCTAATCCTTACCTTAAGTAGCAAGAACATAGAGACAGACATCTCTCTTTAAAATCACCAACTTGTGGGTAATTTATTTCCACAAACACAATCATACAGCAGCACCGAGCCTACAGTATAAATGTAAATAACTAGACCTGGTTAAGACTTGTGTGCAGTTTATTTTGAAGGAAAAGTGAAACGGTGCTTTAAGAGAAAGTTATTTTCCATGCAGCACCCACTAAAACTATGATAGAAAACCATCAAGTGATTTAAAAAATTGAATTTCTTGTAATTCCCCATGAATTTGTCGTGAAAGAGGATATGTTTTGTTTTTTGATCAGTGTATTATTTTAGTCTATGCATTAGTCCATTATTAGATTCCTTCTGATGCTGACTATCACATAAAAAGGTGTTTTAGAGGCTCAGACAGACCTCTTGTGTTCATTGGCAGCTCATTATGAGAGAGATCACGTCCACCTTCGGCGTGTGACGCACATTTCCTAATATGGACTTCACTCCTATAGAGGGTGACCCCTAATTTTCACTGGATCCACTACAGGTCTTGGAATTGGGTTAAAATTCCGCGTAGTCAAGCCAGCCGCTCCAACATTTTAAGTGTGCCCCTATTAAAGACTTTATGGCAAATACACGGAGACAACTGGGAAAGTCGGGGCTAATTTACAAGAGCCTGTGGGAGCTTCGGTTTTTTTACCGACTTTCCCAGTTGTCTCTGTGTATTTGCCATAAAGTCTTTAATAAGGGCGCACTTAAAATGTTGGCGCTGCTCCGTCTCTCCTTCTTTCTCTCCTGAGACGGGGGCGGACCGGATGAGCTAATGTTCCGGAGCAGAATGTCAATCAATATTTTATCAGTATATGCCTATAGGCTACTGTCGTTGCAACTGAAATACCAGTTTAGTCTAGTGCAGGTGAGAGTTGGCAATGAAACACCAGTAGACATAATATCCGAATCTGAAGATCTTTTAATGCTGCAGCATGAGCCATCCCCAGTGCGACGCAGGAATGACTGAAGAATCACTGTTTCTGTTGGCACTTATAGTGCAGTTGAATTTACATACAGGTCTGACATCCTGCAGCCCCCGTTCCAGGTGTCCCCAGATGTTGTGTTTGATCAAAGGGTCATTGTCTTATCCTGCATCTATGGGCTTGTCTGGCGACGCCCCTGGTGACAAATGGTCCTGCAATACGCATTGAGGACAGACAGCCATTTGCCCACAGAAATACATGATTAAATAGGAATTTCCCTCACACTACATACACACATAGCCTACCCTGTTTATAGAAGTAATCACAGCCGTTTCCAGATCGGCGTCTGAAACGGTACTTCTACGGCGAAGGTTGTGCTCCATGCAAAACCTCCTAATGCTCATTATGGAGCATTGCGAGGCACCTTCGCGCTGCAGGACATCTCTTATGTCTGAATGTGTCATCCCACTCTCAAAACGTTCGCAGATTAGATCTGCATAAGGCTGACATGCGGCCATTAGGCTACTTGTGGTGAAGTCTTGGTGATCTTCTCTCAAACTTAGCCGCCGATTCCCCCGGGAAAATAAATATGCGCAAGTCTCCCAGCATTCCCCGAATTTTCCAAATATCAATAACAAAACAGTAAAAATAAATAAAACTTAATTTTCACGTTATTCTGTTTTTGTTTTAAAACAGCTACAAAATGTGTGATTTTGTGTTATTCTGTTTTTCTGCTTTTCCGTTCTGGGTTTAAAACAAAATAACAGAATAACAAAGTTGTTTTTCTGTTATTTTAATTTGGTTTTGAAACGGAAAAACCAAAGAACGAAGGGTACACGGATTGGCTGAGCTCCCATTTTTGCAGATAAAAGACTTCTATCACTTCTGCCTCTATCTCTGGTGTTAGCTTAAACATTCTACAAAATATGGTTTCTCTCAGATGATTAGTTTCACAGATATTAAGGCTCAAAGTAAACACATCTTTGCCCAACTTCAGAGTCATATTCCAAAAAACTGACAACAGGTATCAGGTCCAAACTTACTTTTTTTGAAAGATCATATTCTTGTTAAAATCATATTAAAACATCATGAGTCCTGATATTGGTGGGGTTTTTGTGGCCGGTTTTGGTACTGCATGTCCTAACAGCCTACTAGTAAACATCACAGCAGAGCAATTCAATTGTTTTTTACCATTTATCAAAGACTTATATGTGACTAAATGCTACTGATAAATTAAGCCTCACGAAAACATTAAAATGTAGCACAGTTGTAGTTACAGAGGCAATAAGTCCTTGAATGTGAGTTAAACATGCTGAAAGCAGCTTTTAATGTCTTAAACCATGAACAAACATGATAGCATAATATTGAAGACTGTACTTTTTGTCATACTTTAAGTATATAAATTACACAACCAAATCAAATAATAATCTTAATTTGAGCATAAAGATTTTACATTACAGTAGAAAAGTCTCCAAAGTTTGATATTGAATAACAGTTTGTCTCTATGCTCACTATGAGACAATATGTGAGTTGTGTGTATGATCAGTACCGACCATACTAGGTTATCATTGAGCTACACCCCTGATATTTCATGTCTGGACGCTTTTTAGAGCATGATGCCAAAAACCCTCTAAACTACCCTTCATTCAATGATGTTTCATGAGAAATCTGTTGACAGTAGAGACCTAATATTTTGGATTTGTCCTATTAACAATATGTGTCTTTGTACTAAATTTTTTTCAAGAAATTCTGAGATGGTCAGGTGGGAAGATTTTCAGAAATTTGATGAAATGACCCATCAGTGATCAGTGATCCATCAGTGATCAGTGATCCGTCAGTGATCCGTCAGTGATCTGTGATCCATCAGTGATCAGTGATCCGTCAGTGATCCGTCAGTGATCTGTGATCCATCAGTGATCAGTGATCCATCAGTGATCCATCAGCGAGGTCGTCCACACGTACCAAAACAAACTTTTTTTCTCCGTTTTGCCTTGGCGTCGTTTCAAGAAAATCCGCATCCAGACGAATCAACTGAAAACCACTCAGTGCGCTGTAGTACATATTCCAGGCCTATATGTGGCACTGTTTCTGCTACAAAAATACACCAAAAACACAGAAGAAGAGATGGAGCTTACCGGATGTTTGCCGTTACTATGGCAACAAGTGAACGCTACGGTAACTATTCACCCGACCACCCGATCAATAAACACCCATAAGATGACAATTTGGCCCGTATCAATAAAACCAACAATAAGCACCAACAGCCGTCACCCTAAGGACCTTGACGAGGCGTTGTCACACGTTGGGATGGATTCATTAGAAAACTAAATGCCTACATTCATGAGAAGTTAGCTAGCGGTTGTTTGTTAGCATCGTAATAAAGTAGCATATCTGCGAATATTGCCCCCCCTCTCTCAGCTCCGTTTTTTTTTACCTGATACTTTTGTTACGAGACGTTGCGGGGGAAGAAGTCAGGCTGGAGGGTCGAGGGGCGGGCCGATGACGTCAGCGTATTCGTTTTCGCCGTCTACACGAAAACGAACACGAAACAGAGGGGTGCCGTTTTTTTCTTTTCCACCCTGGCAGCTGGTTTCAGAAACGTGTGTTTTCAGGCAGCGAAAACGCCGGATCCGTATGGACGGGGCCTCAGTGATCCATCAGTGATCAGTCAGTGATCCATCAGTGATCCGTCAGTGATCAGTCAGTGATCCATCAGTGATCAGTGATCCGTCAGTGATCCATCAGTGATCATTGATCCGTCAGTGATCCATCAGTGATCCGTCAGTGATCAGTGATCCGTCAGTGATCCGTCAGTGATCCATCAGTGATCCATAGTCTACTACAACTACAGTATCAGGACCGATCAATCAACATTAATATTGATTTTTAATCTAAATGTTGGAAGAACTTTAACTACCGTAAATCCTCTAATTTAGGCCCAGGCCTTTATTGGAAGGAGGCCAGAATTAGAGACAGGCCCCTATTTCTATTTGAGCAGAACGGACTACCAGTAGAATGAATAAAAACCGGATTTTGTGTCTATTTGAACCTATAAAATACTAGGTGCTCCACAGCTGCCATATTACGGTAAACAACGTTTACCTCTTGCCAGTATTGCACGCTTGGTGGGCTGCCACTAGGAGGATGATTGACAGGCACTCTCCTTCATACAATCACACTTCATGGCTGCACCTGATTGGACGATCGCTTTCACAGCTGTCCTGTCTGCTCCCGGATTTCAAACCGACCAACATGGCGGCTCGTTTGGAAACTTTCTCTTATTTTACGACAATTGTTCACCGAAACGTGTCTCTGAAAACATTTTAAGTTGAGTTGCTGAATCTGTCTTTATTTCAGATCCACAACGGTCAGTTTAAAAGATTTTCGAGAGCTTGCAGGAGGCGGCGCCGCACCGTCTCTCCACACTCGCCGTGAGTCGAATGCATTGCAGGGCTTCTTACATACCGTAAATCCTCTAATATAGCTTCAGCCAAAATCTCTGCGACGCGAAGGCATTGCACGGCTGACAATGAATGGGAAGTGTGGAAATAACACTGCCTGTGGACACTTGCCCCGGCCTCCATTAGAGACCGGCCGGTAATAGAATACAGGCCAGTATTAGAGGATTTAGTTATTGTAATATAACATCTGATTTGTTATTATGTGCAGCCTGTTACATTATAAATATTATTATTATTATAAATGATGTTTTAATCTTTTGAATCCAACTAAATTCTAGAATCATGAACACTGAATAAATAATAATAATAGTTATAATAACAACTATAATAATAATAGAAAATAATAACTGATTGACCGACCCGTCCAGCCTGGCCCTCTTTGTGTCTCCTGAACCTCCGTCAGGTCCCGCTCCTCCTCTCTCTTCTTCTGTGGTGGATTCCTCCACCTGCTGAGTCAGGTGTCTCCTGTGTGTGGAACTGACGGGGAATCGAACCCACGTCACGCTGTTCCCTGCAGCAGGTGGGAAGCTCCTGAGAGAAAGAGGTCAACCAGTCAGGTGGAGCTGCAGCTGATCACGGCTCAATTACCTGTTCTGTCTGTAAAAGTACAAACACGACAGTGTACAAATACTCTCTTATCATTCAAAGTCCTGCATCCAGTGAAGTAGACTCAACTCTACTCATGATGCAGAATAATTATATTATTTTAATTATTGATGCATTTAAAGGAGTTTCGTGTTGATGAATACTGCTGCTTTATGTGTTATATAAATACTAGTTATCATCATCATTATTATCAAATTATTATTAGGTTTGGTAGATTGTTATGTAAATATCGTTCTTTTATTTCACTTTTCCTGCTGAAGTGATTCAAGCTTCTGCTCTGCTGTTACCATGGTAACCTTCTCCCAGTAACCAGCCAGTGTGACCAGTCCTTACCTGTCTGTCCTCCGCTGCTGTTTGACCATGCTGTACAGCGGCTGACCTTTGACCTGTCTGCTCCAACACTGAGCTGCTCTGGTGGAAACAACATTAAAACTACACGGATATGAAACCCGGCTCATGTAGAATCAGAATTCGTCTTAACTAATTCAATATAAAGGATAATAATCGGTTGATAAGCTGACGAACACTAAATTCGCACATTTCTGACCCGAGTCCCGCACCGTCCGTGGTCGACAGGGCTGACGCGGCTCGGAGCCGGATTCCCGCGCTGAAAGCCCCGCTGCTGCTCGGTACACCGTCACGGTTCCGTTATTATCTCCGTTAACACTCACACAATCATTTACATACGGTTGGAATCGCTCACTTTGCCTCCCGGCAGAAGCGAGCCTGCTGGCGAGCTAGCTCGGCTGCTTGTAAACAGAGCGCTGCTGCCGGGTGCCTGTGCGTTGCTCTGCCGCCCCCTGCTGGCCGGGAGGAACCACCGCGGCCATACGAGGAACTGCTGCTGGAAGAGAAAGGGTACACACATACCTGTAATTATGACGTTTGTATGTATAAATACACGACATTATATACACGTGAACAACACTTCCATTACACTATCATGTGTGTGTGTGTGTGTGTGTGTGTGTGTGTGTGTGTGTGTGCGTGCGTGCGTGCGTGTGTGTGTGTGTGCGTGTGTGTGTGTGTGTGTGTGTGTGTGTGTGCGTGTGTGTGTGTGTGTGTGTGTGTGTGTGTGTGTGTGTGCGTGTGTGTGTGTGTGTGTGTGTGTGTGTGCGTGTGTGTGTGTGTGTGTGTGTGTGTGCGTGTGTGTGTGTGTGTGTGTGTGTGTGTGTGTGTCTTAGAGCACTACATACTTGATATTGGTGAGCGTTTCCTGGCTGCGCTCTGATTGGCTGCTGAGGTCTGGAAGTTATTTCCAGGTTGGTATTTCCTGGATTCACTGCTGCTGTGTTAACCATCTGTTTACTCTCCCCGAACACAGAAACACACACACACACACACACAGACGTCCTCAGAGACAGCGTTGTGTTGCTGTGCTCAGGGCGAGGCTGCATCCCATAATAACCACCATGATCATAATGATGACGCTCATAACCCTGAAGGGTCATAAACTACAAATATGTAAATAAACTGAGAGATATAACCGACGTGAGCTGTGTGAGTATGTTCTATATCTATAGATAAATGAACAATAAAGATTATAATAATAATATAACAATCTGTGACTACAGAAATCAAACATTTCATTATAAATATACATACACATATAATGAGGTGAAACCACACACACACACACACACACACACACTCTCTATAGGCTGTGGGTCTGTTATGGATTTGTCATCTGCTTCTCCTTCTGGCTGGATGAAATTTGGTCTGTAACTACGTTGAGACGTAACCATGACAACCTGTTGTCTCTGTCCCTGTCTGTCTGTCTCTGTCCCTGTCTGTCTCTCTGAACATGTGAACATTGTGATGAAGAAGAAACAAACATCACTTTGGTGTTTTCACTTTTATTGAGAAGAGAAAGTTTCACAGTGATGCAGGAAACAACAACAACAACAACAACAACACGCTCAACATGCTGAGTCACCAGCTGCTGTGATGTCACAGGGACAGGAGGATACACTGAGATTAATAGTTATAATAAGAACTAGAATAATAAGAATGTTTCGGTACGTCGCGTCAGGACGTCACCATGGCGCTGTCAGGTGACAGGAAGTAACATCACATGTGGGTCAGTAAAAGTCCTGGTCGTAGTCTGTAACGTCCATCAGCTGCTTCATCTCTGACACGCTATTGGCCAGGTAGGACGACAGCTCCTCTGAGAGACAGACAGACAGATTTAGTTCCGATACCTTTAATGAACGACCGTTTATATAAAGCCAAAGACGAGAGAGAGACAGTCTGTGGGCTCCTGCCTGTCTCACCTGCTCCCAGTACTCCCAGTACAGCAGACGCAGACACCGTCCCCACGTTGTTACGGGCGACGCAGCGATACGTCCCAGAGTCCTCTGGCCCCGCCCCCTCAATCTGCAGCCAGCTGGACAGCTCATACCTCAGGGGGCCGCCCCTGGACTGAGGACGCAGACAGACAGGTAGTCAGACTGAGGACAGACAGACAGTCAGACTGATGACAGAGACAGACAGACAGGCAGGCAGACTGGCCTCTCCAGTACCTGGACTGAGATGTGGGGGTCGTCCCCGGGCAGGACCAGGTCCCGGCCCTCCTTCCTCCACTCCACCGAGGCCATGGGGAAGGCGAAGACCTCGCAGAGGAAGACCAGGCTGCTGCCGGTCCCGTTGACCTGGCTGTGAGGGGGGACCTTGATGACGGGGACTGAGGGACAGACAGGTCTCAGCTGGACTCGGGGACCACGTTTCCGTTTCATGCAGGGTCTGCAGACAGACAGAGAGACAGGCAGGCAGGCAGAGAGATTGACAGACAGGCAGGCAGGCAGACATAGAGACAGGCAGAGAGACAGGCAGACAGACAGGCAGACAGACATACAGGCAGAGAGACAGACAGGCAGGCAGGCAGACAGACAGGTGTCCTACTGGTCTTGCAGGGCCCCCTCTTCCTGGTCTTGAGGTCTGGTTTGGAGAACGCAGCTTCTCTGAACTGACACATGTTCATGTATGTGACCCCATCAGAACCACAGACCGGGTCTTGCTCTTCACACACACACACCTCCTCCTCCTCCTCTTCATCCTCCCCTCCTAGTCCTCCTCCTGCGGGACGCGGGTCCGCCTGACACCGGAGCCCGGTCCCGCACAGCCCGTAGTATACGCTCCGGTCTCCCGGGTCGCAGGCTTGGGCCTCAAGGTTTCCGCACTCCTTACAGCAGCCGCAGGAGTCCAGCACCAGGCCGGCCCGGCAGCCCCGGGTCTCCGGACACAGGTCCGGTTCACACGGCCCGCAGCCGTCCGCCCCGCCGGTCCCGGTCCCGCCGCCTCCCAGCTCCTCATCCAGCCGCTCGTAGTCCAGCAGCGGGTCGTTGAGGGAGAAGTGTCCTGGCGGCTCGGTGCGGAGGTCAGGCAACAGTTTGGGGAAGGCCCGGCATGTGTGGAGGGTCAGACCGAGACTCAGGAGGACCAGTCCGCCTAAACCCGGCATGTTGGTCTAGTCTGTGGGTTCCGTTTGGCTCCGAACACCGTCACCGGGACCGGACGGGTGCCGCGTCCGCCCGGTTCTACAGACCAACCCAGAACCAGGACCGTCAGGGTCTAGAACTCTTCTCGATCAAAGAGTCCCAAATTAAAAGTCCGACTTCCGTTCAAAACCCAGAAAACTGTCTGACTTCAAACAGCAGAGCCTCTCGCGCTGCTCCGCCGCGCACACACACAGGCGCGAGACCCAGCGTCAAGACCGCCACAATAAAAGACCCAACGTCCGGTTACTTCCTTCAAAATAAAAACCTGATAGGTGTTTTTGTTGTTAAAGTCCCACTGAAAGTGTTCGACTTAAATCACACACGCACATACACAGTAGTACTACAGTAGTAGTGGTAGTAGTAGTAGAAGAAGAAGTAGTTGTAATAATAGTAGTAGTAGTAGTAGTAGTAGTAGTAGTAGTAGTAGTGATAGTAATAGAAGACGTAGTTGTAGCAATAGTATTAGTAGTAGGAGTAGTAATAGTAGTAGTAGTGGTGGTAGTAGAAGTAGTTGTAGCAATAGTAGTAGTAATATCAATAGTGGTAGTAGTATAAGTAGTAGTAGGAGTGGGAATCACCAAATAAGAGGTACATGTTTAGTTTAAGTTTTACTTTTCAAGGTTAAAGGTCGAAGAGAATAAAAACTACTTTAATCAGGCCTACAGACATATGTTAGCTTTTATTTTGAAGGCGCAGCGGTCTCGTTTCCGGTCTCGTTCGGGCTCAGACGGTAGCGCGCGGCTGTCTGTTTGATGAGCTCCCTTCTGCTTCAGCTGTGCGCTTGCGCTCCCCTCCCCCCATGACCCCCCCCCCCCCCCCCCCCCCTCCCTGCGAGACAGCTGTTAAACTCGTCATCAGGTTTTGAATGTCTGGAAAGGTTCCCAGGGTCCTCCAGGAGGTTTCAGGCCCCTGTCAAGGAGGTGGAGGAGTGAGCCGGTCCTCCTTGTCCTCCTGCTCCCCAAACATATTAAAGACTTCCCCAAGGACATTCTCCAGGAATCTAGGAGTCCTTGAGTGGTCTTTGAATCTCTTTAACGGAGTCTGTAGGTGTTTTCAGATGCTTTACTTTCAAGGGTAGTCTTGAAAATCTTCCAGGCATCAGGAGGTCTGGTCGACCCGCTGGAAGGTTTCCTGGGTCCTGTTGTGGTTTCTCCTGGTCCACGAGGCCTTCCAGGGCTTCGGTGGTTGGATGAGCTGCTGGTTTCGGAGCTAAGTCACGTCTACGGCCGACTGTTAGCATTCAGAGCTACGGCCTGGAAATACTGCGGACCTAGCGGGACCAGGATCCGAACTACGTCTAAGTAGCTAACACTGGACACCGTGGTCATGTGACTATCAAGCTGGAAAGTGTGCTCACCAGGAAGAGAGATGATGTGGCTCTGGAGACGGATGTCTAGCTAGTTAGCAGTAAGCTATGTAGCTAGTTACCTAGTACGCTAGTTATTTAGTAAGCTAGTTAACTATGTAGCTAGTTATCTAGTGAGTTATGTAACTAGTTATCTAGTACGATAGTTATCTAGTAAGCTATGTAACTGGTTATCTAGTAAGCTAGTTAACTATGTAGCTAGTAAGCTATGTAACTAGTTATCTTGTACGCTAGTTATCTAGTATCCAGTTAACTATGTAGCTAGTTATCTAGTACGCTATGTAACTAGTTATCTAGTATCCAGTTAACTATGTAGCTAGTTACCTAGTACGCTAGTTATTTAGTAAGCTAGTTAACTATGTAGCTAGTTATCTAGTGAGTTATGTAACTAGTTATCTAGTACGATAGTTATCTAGTAAGCTATGTAACTGGTTATCTAGTAAGCTAGTTAACTATGTAGCTAGTAAGCTATGTAACTAGTTATCTTGTACGCTAGTTATCTAGTATCCAGTTAACTATGTAGCTAGTTATCTAGTACGCTATGTAACTAGTTATCTAGTATCCAGTTAACTATGTAGCTAGTTATCTAGTAAGCTATGTAACTAGTTATCTTGTACGCTAGTTATCTAGTAAGCTAGTTAACTATGTAGCTAGTATCTAGTAAGCTATGTAACTAGTTATCTTGTACGCTAGTTATCTAGTATCCAGTTAACTATGTAGCTAGTTATCTAGTATGTAACTTATCTAGTACGCTAGTTATCTAGTATCCAGTTAACTATGTAGCTAGTTATCTAGTACGCTATGTAACTAGTTATCTAGTACGCTAGTTATCTAGTATCCAGTTAACTATGTAGCTAGTTATCTAGTAAGCTAGTTAACTATGTAGCTAGTATCTAGTAAGCTATGTAACTAGTTATCTTGTACGCTAGTTATCTAGTATCCAGTTAACTATGTAGCTAGTTATCTAGTACGCTATGTAACTAGTTATCTAGTATCCAGTTAACTATGTAGCTAGTTATCTAGTAAGTCTAGTTAGTTATGTAGCTAGTTCAGGGCGTGTCAGCCGGAGCCCCTGCTGTTCAGCCCGTGTAACCTCGTGTATGAGATCTGCTGTCAGGTTCCACAGAGGAAGCTGGAGGTGAACCAGCTGACAGGAATAGTAATGGAGGGGCGGTGTTGCGCTCCAGGCTGCTCACCCAGCTATGTGGTGATCAGCGCTGTACTTTACCCTGAAGCAGGAAACGACCAGCTGACAGGCAGTGGACCGGAGTGTATTTGTAACTGTAATAACTGTGGAAACAGATTAATTCATCATTTTATTCAGTCAACGCAGACAAACATGAACATTAAAGTTCCCAACAAATGTAATATTTAGAAGAAAGTTCTATATATTATTTATATAAATATATGTAGTATTTCAAATCTTAACTAATTTCTTTGATTAAACTTTTCTTTTCATTGTTTTTATTTAGTGTATTGTCTTAAACATAAAAACTCTTATTTCTAGTGTTAATAAATTAAATAATTTACTGGAGCAAATGAAGTCCCAGTGGGCAACATTTTTTTGATCATATTCACTGAAGCCGACACTATGCTCCGATAGAACAACATAAATCATCCGGGTTTAGGAAAAAAAAGCGCGCCTCTACCTGCACGTAGAGGCTGTTGTTTGTTTTGCAAAAAATCTGTGTTCGTGCACACACAGAGCCCATCTTCCCTCGGTCGTACCACTATCACAGGGGGGAGGTGGAGGGAAGTAGCAACAAGCTTCCAATTCCTCGTTAAAAACTGAAACGAGGAGGTCCAAAACCACCAAGGAAAAGAAAACACCGGTGGAAAATAAGGGCAAAAAGAAAGATTGCGACGCCGCCCGTGATAAAACCAGAGTCAACATCGGACCCGCGTTTCAAAGGTGGCGTGATCTAAGGGATTTCAAAGGCACGAAGTCGAGGGGAAGGAGCTCGGTGGTCGAGCGGAAGGAGCTCGGTGGTTGTGGGGGAGGAGCGTCAAAGTTGTAAACATTCAAAATCTGACAGAGTGCCCTCGATCCGCCGGACTTGCCGACTGGGACTTTAATAAAACTTCTCTAACGTATGATTAGATAAAAGATAAAAGCTTAATGATTAAAGGAGCAACGCTTAAAATGAGCTTATAAACTGGGAAACAATCAACAGGTCCTCTCTGGTCGCCAATCAGACTGTAACAGGAAGTGACCCAGACGTGAGCTTGAAGCTGTCATCGCCACACTGACCGCTTATTGGCTCAGAGGTTGTTTCTAGAAAAATACTGTAAAATCTGACAAAAACCTGTTTGGTGGTGGATGCTGCAGGATGGAACCAGTTCAAACTGGAACCAGCTTAGACTGGTTTGAGGAGGCGGGGTGGAGCCCCCATCACCACAGGGTGACGACCCCCCCTCCCCCCTCCTCCCCCGGGGAGCAGACGTGGGACACGAACAGACAGTGGTAGTTCCACAGCAGCAGCAGCAGCATCAGCAGCAGACTGCAGAGCAGAAGGACGACCAGCAGGGGGAGACGGCGAGACAGCGGGGGGGAGGCCGGGACACCACGGCTGAAGGGGACAGGAAGGGGAGGGGGGGAGGAGGAGGAGCAGCGGTGGAGGCACAAACACAAACGTTTGAGTCCATATGAGTCCGACTCAGATCTGGTCTGAGATGAAGACATGGTCCTGGGGATCCTGGCGGTCCTCGGAGGGTTGTTGTTCAGGTGAAAGTCAGCTGGTCTCTGTGGATTAAAGCAGACACATAATAGAAAACTAAAACAACGTTAAAACAACTAACTACACTGAAACCAAATTAATTCAAATGTAATAAAATAAAGTAAAATATAATATAGCATAATACAGTAAAACACAAGGGAGAGTATAATAGAATGGAATCAACACATTCAAATAAGGTAAAGAAAAATAAAAAAAGGAAAATAAAATCATGAACATCAGTCAGAGGAAATATGCCGATCCTATGCGGCAGTAAAAGTACTTCTACCACAAATGTACTTACACTACACAGTAAAAGTACTTCTACCACACAGTAAATGTACTTACAGTACACGGTAAACTTCCACACGTACTTCTTCCACACTTCTAAATGTCCTTACACTATACAGTAAAAGTATGTCTTCCAGACAGTAAAAGTACTTCTACTACACAGTAAAAGTACTTCTACCTTAGTAAAAGTACGATGATATAAACTGCTAAACTGTTATCATGTATTACGTCATTAGATGATCGCCTGGGTCTTGGTGAATGTTAGTTGGACTGCTTCATTATCAGCCCTAAAAATACTATGTGGTTACCATGGCAACGGGTCGAAGGGCCTCGCGGCACCGTGACGACGTCTCATTAATTAACGGTTGAACCAGAACATGGAGCCGTTTCAATACGCCACACAGGCTGACAGGACCGGTAGGTAGTCCAGGGTCGGAGACAAGGACGTGGACTGGTCTATCTGCCCCCCCCCCCCCCACTACCCCAATTTCCGCTGCATGCGTCTCCGCTGCGTCTCCGCCACGCCAGCGGAGCAGATACGTTTCACTTTAGTCTATGGGTGAATCCCCACCAGGTCCGCTGCGCTGCGTGTCCGCTGCGTCTCGGCAGTCCGCTGCTCTCCGCAACAAATACGCAGGACTTCTATTTCTGGCGGATGCCGGACCACGGCGCAGCAAGTCAGCACAGAGCAAATATAGCGAAACAGGAAGTTCGGTACATACTCAACAATAAAACATCCGGTTACTTCAAAATAAAACACTTACACACGACGGATCATATTTCAGTTAACTACGTCACAAAAACGTCAGAATGGGCGGGGCCAGGTACGGCGTCAACAGGTCAGAGGTTTTCAGAGTTCTTTAACTGCAGTCTCGCGCGATTACGTATTATCGCGACGTCACAGTCGTTCTGCCGGACTGCGCCGTGGCGGACTCAAACGCATCCTGTGGGGATTGGCGGACGGCGGACCGAAGCCGGATCGGAGACGCACCGCAGCGGAGACGCATGCAGTGGAAATTGGGCGATTTCCCGGGACCGTGACGCTGTCGCCGCCGCTAGCAGCAGCAGCAGCAGCTAGCCGAGGACGCTAACTACACGCTAGCTTCACATGTCGAAGCCGCGCTGTGCATTGTGGGTGAGCCCGTGTTGGCGAGCCGAGCGCCGGGACAACACCGTGTGGTGGAGAGTTTACCGACGCGTCCGCTTCGGCGGCTTCGTCTCCTCCCGGTGACTTCCGGCTGGCGGTCCACACACCGGAAGTTAGACGCTCCGCGCGTCAGAGCCACAGCGACACCCAGCGGCGGGAGGACGTCATCACACAGCGACAGAGCTCAGCCACTTTTATTCTCTAGTAAACAAACCTGACCAGAGACCTTTAGAGACCAGAGACCTAGAGACCTGTAGAGACCAGGGACCTGTAGACCAGAGACCTGTAGAGACCAGAGACATGTAGAGACCAGAGACCTGTAGAGACCAGAGACCTATAGAAACCAGAGACCTAGAGACCTGCAGGGACCAGAGACCTGTAGACCAGAGACCTGTAGAGACCAGAGACATGTAGAGACCAGAGACCTGTAGAGACTAGAGACCTGTAGAGACCTGTGGAGAAAAATGTAAATACATAAGCTAATCACACATGTTTTAAATTACTACACATAGACTCAGATGTTCAGGCTAGTGGAAAATACTGTGAGGGTTAGAAACTGTGTCAGGGCATTCCATCTGTACGCCATACGTTGAAAACAGGAAACACAAGAGAGGATCACATCTGGGTCACACACACACACATGACAAGCTCATGATATACATCCCAACAACACACAATGAACGGACACATTGTGTAGCTGCACCCGGAAGGAGCACATGACAAGCTCATGATATACACCCGACAACACACAATGAACGGACACATTGTGTAGCCGCACCAGGAAGGAGCACATGACAAGCACATGATATGCATCTCGACAACATACACACACAATACATAGATGACAGCACCCGGAGGGATGGACCGTATGAGCCAGTGTGGGTGGAGATACCCAGCGCTCCAACCAGGCCGCGGCATGCTAAAATTACGCTCCGCCTGCATCTATAGAATGAGCCAATCAGACTCATGCGGAGTCTCTTGAAATACGCTGCGCACTCTGTTGTAAAGCGCCTTTTGAGTAAATTCAACCCTATGTTGAGTTCACTTTTAGGTCCGTGCACGTTTAACTGCCGGAATATGTTTTCCTGATATTTGTGCTAATAAAGCGCTGTTATTGATACAACCCATAGACTCTCCTCCTATATTCAAGCTTACTATTTTTTTCACAACAGACCCGTAGAGACCAGAGACCCGTAGAGACCAGAGAACTGTAGAGACCAGAGGACCTGTAGAGACCAGAGACCTGTAGAGACCATGTTTTATATTTGAAACACATTAAAATGTTTATTGTGGACAAAAGAGAGAACACTGCAGTAAATATTCATTTATTCCTGAAACGTGTCATTTTCTGTTACAACCTTCACATCTGCAGTTACACTCAACATTTATTAATATTCATCACCGCGGCGTCTTCAGGAGACACGGGACCACTGGGACCACGGGACCACCTTACTGGTCTGTGCTCCTCCCAGTCCAACTGTTCACGTTAACAAGAAACTAACGGCACTAACACGGGTCATGTCGCTGCCTGAAGAGGTCAAAGGTCGACTGTGTTTCACAGAGAGGAGGGAAACTTCTACAGTTTCAGTGTTTATGACACAGTTGATACATCACGTCACTTCCTCTTTCACAGGAAACACTTGATTATACTTTAATACACACAGTAGTGAGACGATCTTCATCACCATTATCACCATCATTATCATCACCATCTTCATCGTCATCACCATTACCACCATCACCATGGTCATCATCATCATCACCATCATCATCATCAGGAGAAAACTCACTCATTCAGTGTTTAACATCAAATCATTACAAAATTAAAAATAGCAATGACATCACAGCATGACATCATAATATAAACATCAGGGTGAGCTGCACAAACACGCAGGTTTATTCAGGTTTCAAGTTTCTTTCAATGAAATCTTTAATCAACTTAAATAAACAACCAGCTGATGACATGAAGAGATCAATAACCCGAACGTGATCGTGTTTCTACGTAGTTATTGATCAACGACGGGAGGGAACGGTCCATGGAGAACTGAGGGGTATTCCATCAAACTCGCTAAGCGCAAAGCCGGGCTAATTTCGATAAGCCTCGCTACCTTTAGCGAGAGTTGCGTTCCATCAACGTGACTTGAGGGACTCTCCGCTAAGTAACCATGGGAATTTATCCGACCAAACTAGCCTGCTCCGGGGCAGGCTAACCATCAGGCTTACTTTAGCGGGGGTTTCAGAGAAGTCCGTCTGTCGGAAACAACTGGACCAGCAGAAGGTTCCGCCAAGCCGAGTCCTCGTGATTTCATCACGTCAAAGACCAAAAATGACCAAAATTACATATATGAAGTACAAACAGACTATATTTTCATCAAAAATACATGCTTGCAATTAAAAAAATATGAATAAATCGTTTATTTTGTTTAAAACCAACTGGCCATATAGTTATCTAAAGCCCCCAGTTGGGTGAGTGCTGATGCTCCTGACCCCGGATGTGGGCATCGCAGGTTCACATCCCGGCGAAGACATCTCATGTGTGTTTTCTTTATGTTTTTTTGCCTGTATAATTGTCTTTAGATCAGAGAATTAGACCAACATTTTACCTTAACTATGATAAATATGTCATACAATTTCCCCAGAACCCAAATATAACTTGCAAAAACATGATAGGCATAAAGATGTTATTATTAATAGCATGTTTTAGATCCCAATGACAAAGACATTGCTGCATGCAATTTACAGCCTCATACATTCCTTTCAGGTGAGTTCATTAATAGGTTCATTGAATGTGTTCATTAAATAGTTGAGATAAATGAGTTGGTCAATGTAGATGCATTTACTAGGCCTATCTAAAAAAGAGAGAGAGAGAGAGAGAGAGAGAGAGAGAGAGAGAGAGAGAGAGAGAGAGAGAGTTCCAGCCAAAGAAAGAAGTTTCTCAAACTTCCATAGTCAGGAATTGAACCGTGGCCGGCCGCATGTAAAGCCGGCACGTTACCTCTACACTATCCTCACATTAGAGAAGTTGTAGTCAGTGTTTTATTAGAACATGTTACTCTTAACGGTACTTCCGTATTAAATCGCTCGGTAATTCTTGCCTAAGCAGCCTCGTGATTTTTATTTATCACTACAGTATTCCCTTTATTGGTTATGATGGGTTTGTACTCCTCATACAGTTCCATTAATATGATTCGACATTCACGGTTCTGGGCTGGCTTCATATCCCGTGAACGTGCGTAACACAAGACAACGTTAGCCTGGCTTGAATAAGCCTCAACAAGGCGCGGCTGAAATGCGTTAATGGAACGGGTTTAGCCGCAAGTGGAAGTTGGCGTTAGTTCTAACCAGGCTTAACCAGGTAAGCGCCGCTTTAATTAGCGAGTTTGGTGGAATACCCCTCTGTTCTGTTGGAGCAAAGCAGCATCACGAGTGTGATGATGCCTTATATACGACTTATTCATGTTCCAGGGTGGACCTCGGTAAGCGTAACGTTCAGGTGCAGCTCACCTTGAACACAACGTCAGTGTGAATGTGTGAAACGAGCCGACTTCCGAGAACAACGAGGCGTTCAGAGTCAACGGGAAATATCAGAGCTGCTCTCAACCACAAATCAATGTGATCAATCATTTATCAGCTCCAATAAACCGCAAGAACAGGAACCTGAACACATCACAGTTGTTTCCTGTTCATTTCCTTTCACATTAAAACTTGAAGAAAAGTTTAAAATTTAATTTTAAAATAAAAGTCATTGGGTGTTTTATCCATCACTGATACATGAAATGAAGTGTTTCTGTTGCCGCTCTTATTGTGAAGCCCACAGGAAAAGTCTAAACTTCATCCAGACTTTCATATTAAAACTAAACAAAAAAAACTGAAGATTATTTTGGTTAAATTGTAATTTCAAAATAAAAGTAATATTTAATGTATTCTTTATTTCTCAATGACTGATGCTATGATTAGCTAGTAGCTATTTGAGCATTCATCTTGAATTCTTCAATGTCCCTCGGATCAATAAAGTATTGATCGATCGATCTAATCACGTTGAGCAGTTTTTTTTCCAACAGACACTTTTGGGATATTTATGATAACGAAGCTCCGAGGGTCGTCTATGGGACTCAGTAGGTACTTGGACTCGGTTGGGACTTGGACTCGGTTGGGACTTGGAATTGGTTGGGACTTGGACTCGGTTGGGACTTGGAATTGGTTGGGACTTGGACTCGGTTGGGACTTGGAATTGGTTGGGACTTGGACTCGGTTGGGACTCAGTTGGGACTTGGACACAGTTGGGACTTGGACTCGGTTGGGACTCAGTTGGGACTTGGACACAGTTGGGACTTGGACTCGGTTGGGACTTGATTGGGATTTGGACACGTTTGGGACTCTGTTGGGACTTGGTCTCAGATGGGACTTGGAATCGGTTGGGACTCGGTTGGGACTTGGACTCGGTTGGGACTTGGACTCGGCTGGGACTTGGAATCGGTTGGGACTTGGAATTGGTTGGGACTTGGACTCGGTTGGGACTTGGAATTGGTTGGGACTTGGACTCGGTTGGGACTCAGTTGGGACTTGGACACGGTTGGGACTTGGACTCGGTTGGGACTTGATTGGGATTTGGACCCGGTTGGGACTCGGTTGGGACTTGGTCTCAGATGGGACTTGGAATCGGTTGGGACTCGGTTGGGACTTGGACTCGGTTGGGACTTGGACTCGGCTGGGACTTGGAATCGGTTGGGACTCGGTTGGGACTTGGACTCCGCTGAGACTTGGACTCGGTTGGGACTTGGTTGGGACTTGGAATCAGTTGGGACTCGGTTGGGACTCGGACGCGGCTGGGACTCGGTTGGGAATTGGACTCGGCTGGGACTTGCCATCGGTTGGGACTCGGTTGGGACTTGGACTCGGTTGGGAATCGGTTGGGACTTGGACTCGGCTGGGACATGGAATCGGTTGGGACTCGGTTGGGACTCGGTTGGGAATTGGACTCGGCTGGGACTTGGCATCGGTTGGGACTCGGTTGGGACATGGACTCGATTGGGACTCGGTTGGGACTTGGACTCGGCTGGGACTTGGCATCGGTTGGGACTCGGTTGGGACTTGGACTCGGTTGGGATTTGGACTCGGCTGGGACATGGAATCGGTTGGGACTCGGTTGGGAATTGGACTCGGCTGGGACTTGGCATCGGTTGGGACTCGGTTGGGACTTGGACTCGGTTGGGACTCGGTTGGGACTTGGACTCGGTTGGGACTCGGACTCGGCTGGGACCCGGCTTGGACATGGACTCAGTTGGGAATTGGACTCGGCTGGGACTTGGCATCGGTTGGGACTCGGTTGGGACTTGGACTCGGTTGGGACTCGGTTGGGACTTGGACTCGGTTGGGACTCAGACTCGGCTGGGACCCGGCTTGGATTTGGACTCAGTTGGGACTCGGTTGGTGACTTGGACTCGGTTGGTGACTTGGACAAGGCTGGGACTTGGACTCGGTTGGGACTTTGGACGTGGTTGGGACTTGGACTCGGTTGAGACACTCGGTTGGGACTTGGACTCGTTTGGGACTCGGTTGGGACTTGGACTCGGTTGGGAATTGGACTCGGTTGGGACTTGGACTCGGTTGGGACTCGGTTGGAACTTGGACTCGGTTGGGACTCGGTTGGGACTTGGACTCAGTTGGGACTCGGACTCGGCTGGGACTCGGCTGGGACTCGGACTCGGCTGGGACTCGGTTGGGACTCGGACTCGGTTGGGACTTGGACTCGGTTGGGAATTGGACTCAGTTGGGACTTGGTTGGGACTTGGACTCAGTTGGGACTCGGACTCGGCTGGGACTCGGTTGGGACTTGGACTCGGCTGGGACTCGGTTGGGACTTGGACTCGGTTGGGAACTGAACTCGGTTGGGACTTGGACTCGGTTAGGCTCGGTTGGGAATTGGACTCAGTTGGGACTCGGTTGGAACTTGGACTCGGTTGGGACTTGGACTCGGCTGGGACTCGGTTGGGACTCGGACTCGGTTGGGACTTGGACTCGGCTGGGACTCGGTTGGGACTTGGACTCAGTTGGGAATTGGACTCAGTTGGGACTTGGTTGGGACTTGGACTCAGTTGGGACTCGGACTCGGCTGGGACTCGGTTGGGACTTGGACTCGGTTGGGAACTGAACTCGGTTGGGACTTGGACTCGGTTAGGCTCGGTTGGGAATTGGACTCAGTTGGGACTCGGTTGGAACTTGGACTCGGTTGGGACTCGGTTGGGACTTGGACTCAGTTGGGACTCGGACTCGGCTGGGACTTAGACTCGTTGGCACGTTTCCTTGTTCTCAGTGAGGCTCAGCTGTGTTGAATGTTTCATGCATGTGTGAGGTTTTTACAGAACGAGTATTAATACAGTATTAATATTAACATCAACATATTAACATCATATTAATATTCACATGAATATTAATTTACACTTTAAAGTGACGTGAAAAGCTCGTAACTCGTCCCAGTTGGAGTTAGGAGGTTTTCACGGTTTCTGGTTCCGGTCTGGGTTTCGGGGTCGTGGAGGTAGACAGTCTGACATCATCAGCAGAGACTACATGTCCCATCATGCCCTGGGTTGTCATGGGGATGGTGGGCGGAGCCTCTGAATCAGGGAGTATTTTCTAACTTCTAATCAGAATATTGATCTCTAATATAAAATCAATTCTGTCAAATATAAATTAAATGAGATATGACTGAAAGTAAAATAAATAAATATAAAAAAACACAAATATTTGCACCAATTGTATTTCCTCATCAATGAAATCTGCCATCAATATGTTTCCTGTTCGTTTCAAAATAAAAGTGAATGTAATTATTTAGGTCAATTTGTCTGTTAATTAATTTACCTAAATAATTACACTGAATCCTTTTCTACATCTGATCTTCACTGTAGTTTCCCATGTAATATTACTACTACTACTAATATAAAACGAATAATATTAATAATTACTTGTTGTTTTGTCCTTAAACACCTATCAGACTTTGATATAAACTCATATAAAGTTAAATGTAGTTAAATTAAACTTGTTTTGAAACAAAAGAAATTTGCTGCTTTTGAATATAATAAATAATTTCTTTAAATATTTAAGAAAGTACCAATATATAAATGTGATTTAATTTCTATTCGATAATATCAATAATGTTGTTTATTAATGTGTTGCCCTTTGATCCGTGTCTTTATAGTCTATAAGCAGTGTAAGACTTAATTAACTGTTTATAACACAACAGACAGGAGGACTTTATGACGGTGTCGGAGCTTTCAGCTGCTTCTCATGGACTTCATCAGCAGACCGTTGGAAAGAGAGTGAAGAAGAAATATTGATCATTAATAATCAAATGTCCTCACATCTGCTGAAATCACAGCGTTCTAAACATTTAATAATTCATCTTACACGCATTATAAATTATAAGCAGCCCTGGACACTACGTTTCCCATGAGCCTCACCGGGCTCAGCCATGTAGTACAGAAAGTACTTCCTGTCCCAGAGGCTCGGCCCACCACTGATCAGAGATCAGATCCCCGATCGACCGACGGGTTCCGATCGATCAATACGTTGCTGACCGATCAACAAAAGAGGATTCCCGATCGATCGGCAGGTGTACGAGACGCTGGAGGTCAGGAGCTCGAGGAGGATCCATCAGTGTGACAGGAAACCGTACGACATCAAAAACTTCAAAATAAAACAGGTCCTTCAAAATAAAAGAGCCTCTGGTCATAGGATGCTGAGCGAGGGCAGCATGTGTGTGTTTAATGTGTGTGTGTGTTTAATGTGTGTGTGTGTGTGTTTAATGTGTGTGTGTGTTTAATGTGTGTGTGTGTGTGTGTGTGTGTTTAATGTGTGTGTGTGTAGCTCAGCAGCAGTCTCTCTCTCTCAGACGACGGTGCTGACGGAAGGATCTGATAGGTTGAGCTGGCCAGTGATGTCAGTGGGGTAGGGCTGCAGCGAGAGAGCAGAAACACACACAATTATTCACACCTGGACACACACACACACACACACACACACACACACACATACAGCCGACCTCAGAGACGTCTGATTTGATTTATTGGTTTCTCCTCTTGAAACTGATGATTTATTGATCAAACCATTCATGTAGATATAAACTGTTATTAAAACGAACAAACATCCTCCACTTTCTTTTCTTATTTCATTCAGATTTATTATTCTATTTTCACTGTACTGTGTCTGTGTATATATATATATATATATATATATATATATATATATATATATATATATATATATATATATATATAATAACCATAGCACCCATGAATTTCACTACAACTGTGTCCTCGTGTTGCATAATGAAAATAAATGACCCCTGAATAAAATATGGATCAGACTGATCGATCAGGTGTCTATTACAGTTTTTCTCCATTGGTTTGGCTCTTTTCTTGAAACAGAAATTACATTCTCAAACCAACATGGACAAATCTCCAAACCACTTGGCAATTGTCCACAACAGGATTGCATTTCTCATTCATTAATCAAATTGCAATTGTCTTAGTACATGTCTCAATATCTCATTACATCTTTGCCAATGATTAAGTACAGGTAGCCTACATTTAGCACAATTTCCAAGTGAATAGATCTTGTTGATCTAAACTGATTGTCGATTCTCAGTCTAATGGTTGTTCTCTTCAAAACATGTCAGCATCATTTCATTGTGTAAGTCATCACTTGCACAATAGTCTGATCAATTGTCAAAATGAGTCAAGAACATAATACCATGAATACCATATATGAATCTCTTGGAACGTTTGATAAATTGAGTACAGTCATTCAGGTGAAACTAGAACTTGACTAACGGAGGAGGAGTTTCACTCATCTCGAAACTAGGGCCCTTTGACTTGCAGTGCTTACACAATGCCAAAGGGATGATGCATTTTGAGGGCACTGACTATTTATATGAGAAAGGAATTTAGATTTGACACATGAGTGAACTGTTTTGGGAGAGATATGAGCTTTTGCAGGTGAGCCATGGTGTTGTGCTGAAACATCCAGGTTATTTTGGCAAAAGCACCAAGAGTGTTGAGAACGTCTGGTCTGTTTCAAGAAATGAGCCAAACAAATGGAGAGAAACTGTAATGGAGGTCCATAATGGTCTAGAGGTCAGTCGTGCTTGCAGAGGAGGACGGGGGGAGGGGGGGGGGTGCAGAAGTGGACACATTCAAACCACCGAGAGAGAAACACTCATATAGAGAATACTGAGATGAGCACAGAGACATGAGGCAGATATCAGTGATCAAGCAGACAGTCTGACCAATAAGCAGACAGTCTGATCAATAAGCAGTCTGATCAATAAGCAGACAGTCTGACCAATAAGCAGACAGTCTGATCAATAAGCAGTCTGATCAATAAGCAGACAGTCTGATCAATAAGCAGTCTGATCAATAAGCAGACAGTCTGATCAATAAGCAGTCTGATCAATAAGCAGACTGAGAAGACATCAACAGAGACTCTGTGGAAGTAAAAGAGAGGAAAACAGGAAGCTGTCTGTCCTCCACAGAGGGACGACCTGTTTACGTGCTGAAAGAAGGACATGAAGACGTCCACAGAAACAGAGATATTAGAGATGAGCTCGAGATGACATATTAGAGATGACAGATGAGAGATGACAGTTTGAAATTAGTGGTGACAGATAAGAAGTGATACATTACAGATTAGAGATAGCATATTAGAAATGAGAGATTACAGATTAGAGGTGACAGATTAGAAGTGATACATTACAGATTAGAGATAGCATATTAGAAATGAGAGATTACAGATTAGAGGTGACAGATTAGAGGTGATACATTACAGATTAGAGATAGCATATTAGAAATGAGAGATTACAGATTAGAGGTGACAGATTAGAGGTGATACATTACAGATTAGAGATAGCATATTAGAAATGAGAGATTACAGATTAGCGGTGACAGATTAGAGGTGATACATTACAGATTAGAGATAGCATATTAGGGATGAATGATTACAGATTAGAGGTGACAGATTAGAGGTGACAAATTATAGTTGAGAGATGAGATATTACATATTAGAGGTGACATATTAGAGATTACAGATTATAGAGTGCAGATTAGATATTACAGATTACATATTAGAAATTACAGATTAGAGATTACAGTCAGACATCTTCGTCTTGTTAAAGAGTCGCTGGAAACGAGACGTTAGGCGAGAGAAATGAGTCTCTGCTGGACGACCTGGAGGACGGAGGAAAGATAACCTGAAAGGGATAGAGGAGGACACATGGAGGACAGAAGAAGGAAGACAGACAACAAGACAGACAGGATGAAGACGGACAACAAGACAGACAGGATGAAGACAGACAATAGGACAGACAGGATGAAGATAGACAACAGGACAGACAGGATGAAGACAGACAAGATGAAGACAGACAACAGGACAGACAGGGTGAAGACAGACAACAAGACAGAGAGGATTAAGACCGACAACAAGACAGAGAGGATGAAGACAGACAACAGGACAGACAGGACAAAGACAAACAAGAAAGACAGGACGACAACAAACAAGACAGACAGGACGACAACAACAGGACAGACAGGACAAAGACAAACAAGACAGACAGGACAAAGACAAACAAGACAGACAGGATGAAGACAAACAAGACAGACAGGACGAAGACAGGCAATAGGAAAGAGAGGGGAAGACAACCAGACAGACAACCAGACAGACAGACAACAGGACACAGAGGACACAGACACACAGTCTGTCCTCTTAACGTCTCCTTTGCAAGAGGACGTCTCTGAGTGAAAAACAGCAACTCTGACTTGATCGAACAAAACACTCTCTGTCTGTCTGTCTCTCTGTCTGTCTGTCTCTGCCTGTCTGTCTGTGGGACTGATGAGCTGATAGAGGCAGGAAGATAAAGACAGATGGCAGCAGCAAGGAGATAATGGACAGGAGACAGATGGAGGAGGAGGACAGGAGGACACCAAGAGGACAGGAGGAGGACAGGGGATGGGTGGAGGAAGACGGGAAGAGAACAGGTGGAGGACAACAGGAGGGCAGATGGAGGACAGGAGGACAGTAAGAGTACAGGTGGTGGACAAGAGACAGGTGGAGGAAGACGGGAAGAGAACAGGTGGATGACAGGAGACAGGTGGAGGAGGACAGGTAGAGGACAGCCAGAGGACAGGAGACAGGTGGAGCAGGACAGGAAGAGGACAGGTGGAGGACAGGAGACAAGTGGAGGAGGACGGGTAAAGGACAGGTGGAGGACAGGAGACAGGTGGAGGAGGATGGGTAGAGGACAGGAGACAGGTGGAGGAGGACAAGAAGAGGACAGGTGGAGGACAGGAGACAGGTGGAGGAGGACAAGAAGAGGACAGGTGGAGGACAGGAGACAGGTGGAGGAGGACGGGTAGAGGACAGGTGGAGGAGGACGGGAAGAGGACAGGTGGAGGACAGGAGACAGGTGGAGGAGGACAGGTAGAGGACAGGTGGAGCACAGGAGAAAGGTGGAGGAGGACAGGAAGAGGACAGGTGGCGGAGGACGGGAAGAAGACAGGTGGAGGACAGGAGACAGGTGGAGGAGGACGGGAAGAGGACAGGTGGAGGACAGCAGACACGTAGAGGAGGACGGGAAGAGGACAGGTGGAGGACAGCAGACAGGTGGAGGAGGACAGGTAGAGGACAAGTGGAGGACAGGAGAAAGGTGGAGGAGGACAGGAAGAGGACAGGTGGCAGAGGACGGGAAGAGGACAGGAGACAGGTGGAGGACAGGAGACAGGTGGAGGAGGACAGGAGACAGGTGGAGGAGGACAGGAAGAGGACAGGTGGAGGAGGACGACAGGAGGACAGTTGAAGGACAGGAGACAGGTAGAGGAGGACAGGAAGAGGACAGGTGGAGGAGGACGAGAGGAGGATGAGGACAGGAAGAGGACCGGTGGAGCAGGACAACAGGAGGAGGACGGGGGGAGGACAGGAACAGGACAGGAGACAGGAGATGGACAGGTGGAGGACTGGGGGAGGACAGGAAAAGGACAAGTGGAGGACAGGAGAAAGGAGGACAGGGAGGACAGGAGACAGGAGGAGGACAGGGAGGACAGGAAGAGGACAGGAGGAGGACAGGAGGACAGGTGGAGGTCAGGTGGAGAGGTGGACAGGAGGAGGACATGAGGACAGGTGGACAGGAGGACAGGTGGAGGTCAGGTGGACAGGTGGAGGACAGGTGGACAGGAGGAGGACAGGAGGAAAGGACGAGGACAGGACGAGGTCTTCATCTCCTTACCGTGGCGTCCCCGGAGCTACGGCATTTGAGGTCGGAGGTCGCAGTGATGGACCTAAAAGAGGTTTGGGACTCGGGCTCTGCTCTACTTTTCCTATCCTAAAATAAACACACACATTAACACCTAACAGTACTAATACCTCTGAGTACTGTAGTACTACACTCACACATCACTGCATACTTATACCTCTGTGTACTGCAGTACTATTGGAGTACTAGGGAGGATGAAGTACCATGGAGTATGATGAAGTACAAATGAAAATAATGCAGTGGAATGTGTACTATCAAGGCCTGGGAATGAAACTGGGCTAGTATGTGTCATAGTAATAGCAGCAGTAGTACTAGTACTAGTTGTAGTAGTAGTAGTAGTAGTAGTAGTTGGTGTGTGTGTGTGTGTTTGGTTTGCAGATGAAATTATGTTTCAGTAAAAAGAGCTTCTCTCTGTTTTACTGCTGACCGCCACAAACACAACACACAACAGAGAGTACATCACAGGAAGCCGGGGGGGGGGGAGTCAACATGAATGACATCATAAACAGTTACACATTTAACCTTTCACAGTGGACCGGTCAGACCAGGGCTGGGTATCAAACGATCAATTATTATTATTATTATTATTATTATTATGATTATTATACTACTATTCTATATTTTCCTCGATGTCAACAAATCCCACAGGGAAACACTGACAGTTGTATCAGCTCTGATACTGAACTTGTGTACTTGTACTTAATAAAGCCAGTTAGCGACAACTCAGGATTAATTAAGGTGGACTGACGTTTAAGGTGGACCAGCTGTTCTACATTAAATGACAAGTAAAGTGCCACATATATAACGTTTATTATTAAATAGGCTACACGTGGGACGTGATGACGAGAAGAAAAGTACAGAATACTTCACTTTAACAACAACTCTTATCTCTAAGTATTTTAGAGGTGGAATATTAACTCCCAGCCCTGAAAAACAAATCAATACAGTTTACATCACGGGGAATCACATGACACATAAAAATATCACCATGAACACTGCCCTAGGGTTGAGAAACACTGACAGCAAACATGCAAAATACCGCCTTAAACCACCAAAATACCACCTTAATCCATCAAAATGCCACCTAAATCCACCAAAATCCCACCTTAATCCATCAGAAATCCCACCTTAATTCTTCAAAATCCCACTTTAAACCACCAAAATACCACCTTAATCCATCAAAAATACCACCTTAATCTTTCAAAATTACACCTTATTCCACCAAAATACCACCTTAATCTACCAAAATAACACCTTAACCCTCCAAAATACCATCTCAAACCTCCAAATGCATCCTTAAATTTCTAAAATACCACCTTTATTCTCGAGGGTAAGGGTTAGGGCGATCATAATCAGAGCGTTGCATCTCGTTACCCAGAGAGGTTGGAAGGAGATGACTGTTTCTAAAATGTTGCATTTTGAAGTAAAAACCTGCTGAGCTAACATTAGCACAGTATGTTAGCACGACAAAGCTCCGACACTCTGAGTCTGTTAAAGTGACAAACATCACATGAGGAGTTCAGAAGGGATCAGGAAGACATTTGTCTCTTCTTGACTGATTAGTTTCAGTTTCATTAATATTCTGATTTAAGGTCACATGGGGGACACAGGAAGGGGCGGGGCTTGGCCGCGATGGGCTGGCAGTGATCTTGTTGAGTCTGTTGATCCAACTGAAGACGCTTTGAATCTTCAGCTCTGCAGCTTTGGGTCCAGAGTGCAAATCTTCCTGTTTGAAGTGCTAATGGGCCTCTGCTAGGTGCTAGCCGTTAGCGGCGTTAGTGTTTGAAGTGCTAATCCAGGCGGAGAGGAAGTGAAATGACTATTAATGTGTTCGAAGGCTCAACAACATCTGGTTTCTGCTGCTGTGAACTCAGCTCCTTCCTCAGAGGCGTCTTCTTCACCTTCGACGTGTTCAAAGCTTTCAGCCAGTTGTAAACCAGAAGACCGACTAGCTGGAATGTCCGATGTTCGTCCACTAAAACGTCTTCATCATCTAAAACATCTTCATCATCGTCATCAGACGAGTCGACAACAACGTGACAGACCTTAAACGCGTCCTCTCGTTGGTCCACAGAGAACAAGAAGGTTTTAACGAGGCCGTTCTTTCACAAGGAGACACAAGGTTGTCTGTGTGTTGACGAGGACACCATTTCTCCATGGCAACAGATGACATCACAGTGACATCATGCAGCTGTGTAGTTTCACAGGTCGGGCAACAAGAAGATCTCAGAAAGAGATATGAACTTTTAATATTATAATATAAAGACTGAATACTAACCAAAGTTACATGAACTAGTGTACTTCTACTGTGTCGTACTTCTACTGTGTTGTAATGAGGTCTACTTCTACTGTGGAACTACATTGTACTTGTATACAACCATATTGTACTACATTGTACTTTTACAAGTTGTGCTGATCTGAGAGCAGCAAACAACACAAACACATTAAAGTTTAAACAGAGAAATGAATTCCCGTTTGCTTCTTGTTCAGCAGATCTGAGATCAGAGACTCGTCTGTCTCATGAATATTGATGAGACACATATAGAACATGTATTTATGTTTTATTAATGTTTGTTTATGACTCAGTAGAGAGCCAGACCCCCAGTGTCGGTGTTCATTTATCCTTTCCATTTTGATTGATTGTCTGTTGACTCTTGTTTTTATGTCATTTTATATGTTTATGTGTCAACAGTTTATCCATTCACAACGGTTCAACATGTTTGTTCTGTGGACTTCCACAATAAACAATAAACACGTTTAACGTTTTCAGTGTCTCTTAAATATTAAATGAGTTATGCATCTGTTAATGTCTTGTAGCCTCTCAGTACATTTCATATTTCTTAAGCTGCAACATCTCTTTTTCTTGTGAGTATCATTTTATTCATTAATATTAAGACGCATTGTCTTGATTAGTTGACTGACAGGAAATTAACCTGCAACTATCATAATAGTTAAAGGATTGTTTACACTAAATATTCGCTGATTTCTCAGTTTACGCGACTATAAATGTAATAATAATTATATGAAGACGACACTGTGCTCTCTGTTTCTCAAAAGATGAATCAATAATGTAAACATTGATCAGCTGCTGATCAAGAGATCAACATGTCGACATCTACTCTTGGAGTTTATTAGTCGATGACAAAAAAGATCATTTTCATCTCTTCACTGACTCAAACAACAGAAACTTGAACTCTCTCAGTTCTTTCTCACTGGTCCTCCATCCTTTAACCTTTAACCCCAATCCTTAACCTTTAAGCTCCATCCTTCAACCGCTTAACCTCTAGACCTGGTCTGGTTCAAGTCATCTAAAGCTCCATGGTAACTTTGAACAGAAACAGCAGGTTCATGGCGATAAACTCCCTGAAATGTGATCTTATGATATAAATCACATCATAATAACATTCACATGGACTTCTTGCATCAACAAATACAAATGAACAAGTGAAAATTATCATTTAAAACATTTGTTCCTGCAAAGTTCAATAAAATAATGTCAACAGCAACACAGAAGAAAATAAGAGCATAAAGTAGAGCTGAGAAGGTTAGAATCAGTGTACACAGTGTTGAGTGGAGAAGAGTACAGTAGAAAACAGTCGAGTGTGGTACCTGCAGGTTCTTCCTCCAGACGTTCACAGCAGCAAAGGCCAGCTGCATCTGTTTCCTTCGAGCATCTTTGTGTCGTTTATAAGCAATCTCAATGAAGATGAGGAAGATCCCGGCGACGATGCCCCCGGCAACCAGCATGAACACACCTGAGGAGGACAGCAAGCACCTTAACATCCACCAAGAGCAGCAAGTTTCAGTCTGACACCTGTCTCGTGGTCTGGCTCCTACCTGCCATGTTCTCGAAGGTGAGGGTAGCGGGGGCGTTGCTCCTGGAGTCACACTCCTGGTATCGAACCCACGTCTTGTCCAGATCCTCCATGAAGCCATTCTCATGAGAACTGAGGGGCGAAAACGAAATGTGCTGAGGCATCAATGACCTTATTTATATCAGGAAGACAAGTTGGGTTAAATATGTATGAGGGCAAAAGTCAGGTCGGACCAAGATATCAATTGTGAGGAATCAGCAGGGTATAATATTTTAGGAATCAGCAGGGTATAGGGTATCAGGAATCAGCAGGGTATAATATGTCAGGAATCAGCAGGGTATAGGGTATCAGGAATCAGCAGGGTATCATATGTCAGAAATCAGCAGGGTATAATATGTCAGGAATCAGCAGGGTATAGGGTATCAGGAATCAGCAGGGTATAGGGTATCAGGAATCAGCAGGGTATCATATGTCAGAAATCAGCAGGGTATCATATGTCAGGAATCAGCAGGGTATAATATGTCAGGAATCAGCAGGGTATAATATGTCGGAATCATCAGGGTATAGGGTATAAGAAATCAGCAGGGTATAATATGTCAGGAATCAGTAGGGTATAATATGTTAGGAATCAGCAGGGTAAAAGGTATCGGGAATCAGCAGGGTATAATATGTTAGGAATCAGCAGGGTATAGGGTATCAGAAAACAGCAGGGTATAATATGTTAGGAATCAGTAGGGTATAATATGTCAGGAATCAGCAGGGTATAGATGTGTTAGGAATCAGCATGGTATAATATGTTAGGAATCATCAGGGTATAGGGTATCAGGAATCAGCAGGGTATAATATGTCAGGAATCAGCAGGGTATAATATGTTTGGAAAAAGCAGGGTATACTATGTCAGGAATCAGCAGGGTATAATATGTCAGGAATCAGCAGGGTATAATATGTCAGGAATCAGCAGGGTATAGATATGTTAGGAATCAGCAGGGTATAATATATCAGGAATCAGCAGGGTATAGATATGTTAGGAATCAGCAGGGTATCATATGTTAGGAATCAGCAGGGTATAATATGTCAGGAATCAGCAGGGTATAGGGTATCAGGAATCAGCAGGGTATAATATGTCAGGAATCAGCAGGGTATAATATGTCAGGAATCAGCAGGGTATAATATGTCAGGAATCAGCAGGGTATCATATGTCAGGAATCAGCAGGGTATCATATGTCAGGAATCAGCAGGGTATAATATGTCATGAATCAGCAGGGTATAATATGTCATGAATCAGCAGGGTATAATATGTCAGGAATCAGCAGGGTATCATATGTCAGGAATCAGCAGGGTATAATATGTCATGAATCAGCAGGGTATAATATGTCAGGAATCAGCAGGGTATCATATGTCAGGAATCAGCAGGGTATAATATGTCAGGAATCAGCAGGGTATCATATGTCAGGAATCAGCAGGGTATAATATGTCAGGAATCATCAGGGTATAGGGTATAAGAAATCAGCAGGGTATAATATGTCAGGAATCAGTAGGGTATAATATGTCAGGAATCAGCAGGGTATAATATGTCAGGAATCAGCAGGGTATAATATGTCAGCAATCATCAGGGTATAGGGTATAAGAAATCAGCAGGGTATAATGCTGATTTCCAAATGCTTTAAATCAGGGCTATACAAATGTGCTCGACTGTCTTTACCTGAGAATAGCCAGAGAAACATTCTGTTTCCACGGACTGTCTTTCCTCATTCCAATCCCGAATCCAGAGCGAAAGAAAAGCTCTCCCGTTGTCACCAGATCACACTTCTGTGATGCCTCGAACTCCAACACAGCACTGTCCCAGATGAAGGCATGGAGCTTACTGCAGGAGGAAGGGGGGGGGGGGGGGGGGGGCATTAGAGCCAGACCATTCCACAGTACAGAGAGACAAACACTGATTTTGTGCTTAAAAAGCCTACTTGTCTCTGACGGCCTGGATGGCCTCAGCAGCGCTCTCGTAGTTGTGCTTCTCCATGTGCCGGTACATGGTGCTCAGCTCCACTTGCCTTCTGAAGTAGATATCCACCGAACTTTGCTTCACTGTGGCGTAGATGAACTTGTCTGATGGGTTACGCAGCTAAAAACAACAGTGTACAGCACAGACCAGGGTCAGCATCAGTGGACTATTACATAACTGAGGTTTAAAATGTGTCTGTAAAGCACTTTGGTCCACCCCAAAATAATACTTTCTACTTGAGTTGACTCATTCTGTAACAGACGGTGAAAGTCTTCTTAAGGTGCAGCCAAAAGAAAATCAGATTAAAGATGGTTATATTCTAGAGCAGATGGTCTCACCCTGGGGTCATTGATGCCAGTGATGCGCTCCTCAGGCCGGTCCAACACAAGGAAGGCTGCCAGGTTGGCAGTATAGGATGCTACGATGATCATAGCAAAACCTGCCCACACCATACCCAGAATCCTCGCTGAGAAACTTCTGGGAGCTCCTGGCAGGTACACAGAGAGACAGACAGGTATGAGTGTTATTAGTGGAGCAGGAAGGACTGCAGGACAGGAAGCGAGCGGCCAGAGGAACACCAACCTTCTCCTATCCCAGAGTTCAACAGTACTCCCCATGAAAACCACATGGCAGAGGACAGGGTGAGGGCGTCTTCTTCTTCTTCTTCACTGTTCACTTTAAACCTTCCAAACGGGCTGCAGGGACACACACACACACACACACACACACACACACATATAAAACACTACTAACAACCCACAGTGTGTAGTGTCATGGCTAATGGTTCTCTAGCAATGAGACCCTGAAGCGGCGGTTACCTGAACCGGTCTAATAGGTAAAGCATCACTGCCACCACGTGGACCGACAGACCGACTAACAGCCACAGTGTGCTCTGGAACGGCTGCATGAACGAGTCCAGAGTGCTGCGGGGGATTTCCTAACAACACAAACACACCGATCAGAAACCAAAATGCTGTTTAAGGTTCCGCTCGCTCTGGTCAGCGGGCGGAGCTTCATCATCTTACAGGTAGACAGGAAGTAACCCTGTCGGGTTGTGTTTGATGGAAAGTAACCAACTGTAGCTTTTAAGAAGGTTCTCACACTTCCCACCAATGAGAGGAGAGTATACAGAGATCAGCTGACCTTCTTGACAAGGATGGTGAGTCCCTGGTATTTGAAGGGTTTGGAGAACTCGATGTACTGAGCGCGCTCGTTGTTGATGGTCAGAGGAGCCACAATCATGTCGGCCAGACCTCCCAGTAACTCCCCCATCATCCCATTCCACTCCTTCTTGTTACTGTTGTTCACCTGCAGGAGGAGGAAGGGATAGAGGAGGAGGAGGAGGAGAGGGAGGAGGAGGGGGAGGAGGTAGAGGAGGAGGAGATAGAGGAGGAGGAAGAGAGGGAGGAGGAGGAGGGGGGAGGAGGACATCAGTGAGTGGGCGTCATGTCTCTTGTCCTCAACAAGGTCAGACTGAGGGACAGAGTCTCCATGGAAACTAGCCTCAGTGATGCTGCAGTAACCAAGAGACAAAGGGCCCTAGTTTCGTAGACCAGGCGCAGTCAGCTTTCAGCGCACCTGCGCCGCGCCGACGGGGTGTGTCCGCCTGGACTTTGCAAGTTTCGTGCACCGCGCAGTCTCGCGCAGGCACACCTCCCGTCTCGCCCACCGGCGCAAGTGGGAAAGAGGGAGGAGAAGAAGGCGTGAGTGGGAGACGAGGAGGAGACGAGGCGTGGACTGGGATTAATACAGCCGATTCAGATCTTCACCAATCAAATGAGCTCCTCTCCTCTCCTTTAATGCGTTAGGGGAGGTTCAGTGCAAGTTCCGTCATTTGACAACCCGATGACAGAAGCAGCGCCGCCGCTCCCACCACGCGCATCACGCGCTGTGCGTGCGTATCATAATAATAACAATGCCGATATTATAAAAAACAGGAGAGAGAGAGGGAGATGTTTTGGTCCGAGAGGCTGAGTTTCCGTTACGCGTGCCATCCGCCTTTGATCTGACGTCAGATGTGACGGGACAATCTATATAGATATAAATTCACGTGTTGATTCAATTAGTTGCATTAAATAGTGTTTGTTGTGATTATTTATTGCATTTAAATGTGCCTGGAACTGTGGAAACCTGCCTGTGAGGTCTCGGTGACGTGTGCGCACTGCGCGCCGTCAGCCAAACTTCCGATCCGCCAGCTGTGATTCGCATTGAATGAATGGACTTTATTTACGCCTTGCGCCGAAAGTAGACCAGGTTGGAGCTGGCGAGCTTTCAGCGCAGTCTCGGCGAGGCTTTTTGCCACGAAACTTCCGCTACGCCAAGCTGAATCTGTGACGCCTCCCCCTGCTGCGCCGCCACACCCATCTTGGCGCAGGCGATCCACCAAACTGCCAAACTGATGGTGCGCAAGGCTGCGCGGGTCGAAACTTGCATTGCGCCGGCTCCGCCACCCTGCGCCACCCTGCGCTGCACCACGAAACTAGGGCCCATAGAGTACCAGTAGTACATCTGTAGTACCAGTAGTACATCTGATAGTACCAGCAGTACATCTGTAGTACCAGTAGTACATCTGATAATAACAGTAGTACATCTGTAGTACCAGTAATACATCTGTAAGTACCAGTATAACATCTGTAAGTACCAGTAGTACATCTGTAGTACCAGTAGTACATCTGTAAGTACCAGTAAATGGTAAATGGCCTCATTTATATAGTGCTTTGGTCCAAAGACCTTTACTGGAATGACTGACATTCACCCATTCACTCACCCATTCATTCACACATTCACACACCGACGGTGGAGTCAACCACGCAGGACGACAGCCAGCTCGTCAGGAGCAATAAGGGTGAGGTGTCTTGCTCAGGGACACCAGGCACTCAGCTAGGAGGAGCCAGGGATCGAACCGGCAATCTTGCGGTTGCCAGCCAACCCCCTCTACATCCTGAGCTAAACCAGTAGTACATCTGTGGTACCAGTAGTACATCTGATAGTAACAGTAGTACATCTGATATACTTACGCGCTCCTGTGTGCCAAATTTCCCATCAGCCACCAGGTGAACCTCGTAGGTGAAGTTCATGCTCATGGCCAGCTTGATGAGCAGGTCGATGCAGAAACCATAGCAACATTGAGGGACGGTGGGCTGACCTGGAGTCACACACACACACACACACACACACACACACACACACAGAAATATTGTACATTATGTTAAGAATCATAAATATTTTAATATTTGTCATTTGGAGTTAAATCCTAAATAGGGTCATTTCTATAGAAATGCATTGGTGACTGTTGAGACTGATCTGGCTGGTCGTCTCCTGGTGAGAACCAGGAGAACCTTTGGAGGTGTGTGTACCTGGTATGGTCCCGTTGGGTCCAGTACAGATCACCTTCTTGATCAGGACCCCGTTGACGGTGTACTCCTCCTTACAGGTCCCGTCGGCCTTCGTCGGCTTCACATAGACAAACGGCTCCTGATGGATCGTCACGATCTGGACACATGCCGACTCATCGGTCACACTGAATCATAGACCCCCCACCTGAATCATAGACCAGCCACCTGAATCATAGACCCCCCACCTGAATCATAGACCAGCCACCTGAATCATAGACCCCCCACCTGAATCATAGACCAGCCACCTGAATCATAGACACCCCACCTGAATCATAGACCCCCCACCTGAATCATAGACCAGCCACCTGAATCATAGACCCCCCCAATCTGAATCATAGACCCCCCCACCTGAATCATAGACCAGCCACCTGAATCATAGACCCCCCACCTGAATCATAGACCCCCCATCTGAATCATAGATCCCCCACCTGAATCATAGACCCCCCGCCTGAATCATAGACCCCCCACTTGAATCATAGACCAGCCACCTGAATCATAGACCCCCCCCACCTGAATCATAGCCCCCCACCCCCCAAATCATTGACCCCCCCCCCCAGTAGGACCAGCAGTACCTTCAGTTTAGTGGACATCTGGTAGCCGACTGGTTTCTCCGTCTCGCCTCCAGGCCAGATGATCTTCCTCTGAGGGTTCATCACGACCTGAACACACACAGGTTGTTGTTTCACTGTGACATCACTGTGACCTCACTGTGTCACACTGTCTCAATGACACAGGAGGGGAACACCCACAGGTGTAGAACCAGGTCTAGAACCAGGCCAGGTGTATAATGAGGTGTTGAACCAGGTGTAGAGCCTGGTCTAGAACCAGGTGTATAATGAGGTGTAGAACCAGGTGTATAATGAGGTGTAGAACCAGGTGTTGAACCCGGTGTAGAACCCATCTTGAACCAGGTCTAGAACCAGGTGTAGAACCAAATGTTAAACCAGGTCTAGAACCAGGCCAGGTGTAGAACCAGGTGTAAAATCAGATGTTCAACCAGGTGTATAATAAGGTGTAGAACCAGGTGTAGAAC